>NW_019272181.1:18061-30010 GCF_002738345.1 Cucurbita maxima
AGCTTTAAATCGATTCCCTAACCTTGTTAGTTAGAAGTACGTGCAAAGAAAACCTTGTCACGGTCGACGTTTCTTGAAACTTTTGTTGGGAATGTTAAGTCTTGATGATTTAGAATAGAATGTCGAAGAAACGGAGTGTAGAAAAACAATAAAAGAGTGCTTAAAATCGAAGCCCTAATTTGTGAACACTAATCCAGGACATTTGAACCACATGAAAAATAAACTGAGTAGCGGTCGGCGTTTTTCGAAATTCCTGCTCGGAGTGATCGGGACTAATGATTTAGAATAGAATTTGGAAGAAATGGAGTGCGTAAAACAGTAAAAGAGTGCTTTAAATCGATTCCCTTACCTGTTTAGTTAAAAGTACGTGCTAAAAAACCGTGTCACGGTTGACGTTTCTCGAAACTTTTGTTGGGAATGTTTAGTCTTGATGATTTAGAATAGAATGTCTAGGAAACGGAGTGTAGAAAAACTGTAAAAGAGTGCTTAAAATCGAAGCCCTCATTTGTGAACCCTAATCCAGGAAGTTTGAACCACGTGATAAAAAAACTGAGTAGCGGTCGGCGTTTTTCGAAATTCCTGCTCGGAGTGATCGGGACTAATGATTTAGAATAGAATTTTGAATAAATGGAGTGCATAAAACAGTAAAAGAGAGCTTTAAATCGATTCCCTAACCTTGTTAGTTAGAAGTACGTGCAAAGAAAACCTTGTCACGGTCGACGTTTCTCGAAACTTTTGTTGGGAATGTTAAGTCTTGATGATTTAGAATAGAATGTCGAAGAAACGGAGTGTAGAAAAACAGTAAAAGAGTGCTTAAAATCGAAGCCCTAATTTGTGAACCCTAATCCAGGACGTTTCAAGCACATGATAAAAAAACTGAGTAGCGATCGACGTTTTTCGAAACTCCTGCTCGGAGTGATCGGGAATAATAATTTAGAATAGAATTGTGAAAGAAATGGAGAGCATAAAACAGTAAAAGAGTGCTTTAAATCGATTCCCTAACCTGGTTAGTTAGAAGTATGTGCTCAAAAAAACCGTGTCACGGTCGACGTTTCTCAAAACTTTTGTTGGGAATGTTTAGTCTTGATGATTTAGAATAGAATGTCGAAGAAACGAAGTGTAGAAAAACAGTAAAAGAGTGATTAAAATCGAAGCCCTAATTTGTGAACCCTAATCCACCACGTTTGAATCACGTGATAAAAAAATTGAGTAGCGATCGACGTTTTTCGAAACTCCTGCTCGGAGTGATCGGGAATAATAATTTAGAATAGAATTGTGAAAGAAATGGAGAGCATAAAACAGTAAAAGAGTGCTTTAAATCGATTCCCTAACCTGGTTAGTTAGAAGTACGTGCTAAAAAAACCGTGTCACGGTCGACGTTTCTCGAAACTTTTGTTGGGAATGTTTAGTCTTGATGATTTAGAATAGAATATCGAAGAAACGGAGTGTAGAAAAACAATAAAAGAGTGCTTAAAATCGAAGCCCTAATTTGTGAACCCTAATCCAGGAAGTTTGAACCACGTGATCAAAAAACTGAGTAGCGGTCGGCGATTTTCGAAAGTCGGGCTTGGAGTGATCGAGAATAATGATTTAGAATAGAATTTTGAAGAAATGGAGTGCATAAAACAGTAAAGCAGTGCTTTAAATCGATTCCCTAACCTGGTTAGTTAGAAGTATGTGCTCAAAAAAACCGTGTCACGGTCGACGTTTCTCAAAACTTTTGTTGGGAATGTTTAGTCTTGATGATTTAGAATAGAATATCGAAGAAACGGAGTGTAGAAAAACAATAAAAGAGTGCTTAAAATCGAAGCCCTAATTTGTGAACCCTAATCCAGGAAGTTTGAACCACGTGATCAAAAAACTGAGTAGCGGTCGGCGATTTTCGAAAGTCGGGCTTGGAGTGATCGAGAATAATGATTTAGAATAGAATTTTGAAGAAATGGAGTGCATAAAACAGTAAAGCAGTGCTTTAAATCGATTCCCTAACCTGGTTAGTTAGAAGTATGTGCTCAAAAAAACCGTGTCACGGTCGACGTTTCTCAAAACTTTTGTTGGGAATGTTTAGTCTTGATGATTTAGAATAGAATATCGAAGAAACGGAGTGTAGAAAAACAATAAAAGAGTGCTTAAAATCGAAGCCCTAATTTGTGAACCCTAATCCAGGAAGTTTGAACCACGTGATCAAAAAACTGAGTAGCGGTCGGCGATTTTCGAAAGTCGGGCTTGGAGTGATCGAGAATAATGATTTAGAATAGAATTTTGAAGAAATGGAGTGCATAAAACAGTAAAGCAGTGCTTTAAATCGATTCCCTAACCTGGTTAGTTAGAAGTATGTGCTCAAAAAAACCGTGTCACGGTCGACGTTTCTCAAAACTTTTGTTGGGAATGTTTAGTCTTGATGATTTAGAATAGAATATCGAAGAAACGGAGTGTAGAAAAACAATAAAAGAGTGCTTAAAATCGAAGCCCTAATTTGTGAACCCTAATCCAGGAAGTTTGAACCACGTGATCAAAAAACTGAGTAGCGGTCGGCGATTTTCGAAAGTCGGGCTTGGAGTGATCGAGAATAATGATTTAGAATAGAATTTTGAAGAAATGGAGTGCATAAAACAGTAAAGCAGTGCTTTAAATCGATTCCCTAACCTGGTTAGTTAGAAGTATGTGCTCAAAAAAACCGTGTCACGGTCGACGTTTCTCAAAACTTTTGTTGGGAATGTTTAGTCTTGATGATTTAGAATAGAATATCGAAGAAACGGAGTGTAGAAAAACAATAAAAGAGTGCTTAAAATCGAAGCCCTAATTTGTGAACCCTAATCCAGGAAGTTTGAACCACGTGATCAAAAAACTGAGTAGCGGTCGGCGATTTTCGAAAGTCGGGCTTGGAGTGATCGAGAATAATGATTTAGAATAGAATTTTGAAGAAATGGAGTGCATAAAACAGTAAAGCAGTGCTTTAAATCGATTCCCTAACCTGGTTAGTTAGAAGTATGTGCTCAAAAAAACCGTGTCACGGTCGACGTTTCTCAAAACTTTTGTTGGGAATGTTTAGTCTTGATGATTTAGAATAGAATATCGAAGAAACGGAGTGTAGAAAAACAATAAAAGAGTGCTTAAAATCGAAGCCCTAATTTGTGAACCCTAATCCAGGAAGTTTGAACCACGTGATCAAAAAACTGAGTAGCGGTCGGCGATTTTCGAAAGTCGGGCTTGGAGTGATCGAGAATAATGATTTAGAATAGAATTTTGAAGAAATGGAGTGCATAAAACAGTAAAGCAGTGCTTTAAATCGATTCCCTAACCTGGTTAGTTAGAAGTATGTGCTCAAAAAAACCGTGTCACGGTCGACGTTTCTCAAAACTTTTGTTGGGAATGTTTAGTCTTGATGATTTAGAATAGAATATCGAAGAAACGGAGTGTAGAAAAACAATAAAAGAGTGCTTAAAATCGAAGCCCTAATTTGTGAACCCTAATCCAGGAAGTTTGAACCACGTGATCAAAAAACTGAGTAGCGGTCGGCGATTTTCGAAAGTCGGGCTTGGAGTGATCGAGAATAATGATTTAGAATAGAATTTTGAAGAAATGGAGTGCATAAAACAGTAAAGCAGTGCTTTAAATCGATTCCCTAACCTGGTTAGTTAGAAGTACGTGCTAAAAAAACCGTGTCACGATCGACGTTTCTCGAAACTTTTGTTGGGAATGTTTAGTCGTGATGATTTCGAATAGAATGTCGAAGAAACGGAGTATAGAAAAACAGCAACAAAGTGCTTAAAATCGAAGCCCTAATTTGTGAACCCTAATCCAGGAAGTTTGAACCACGTGATAAAAAAGTGAGTAGCGGTCGGCGTTTTTTGAAATTCCTGCTCGGAGTGATCGGGAAAACCACGTGATAAAAAAGTGAGTAGCGGTCGGCGTTTTTTGAAATTCCTGCTCGGAGTGATCGGGAATAATGATATAGAATAGAATTTGAAAGAAATGGAGAGCATAAAACAGTAAAAAAGTGCTTTAAATCGATTCCCTAACCTGGTTAATTAGAAGTACGTGCTAAAAAACCGTGTCACGGTCGATGTTTCTCGAAACTTTTGTTGGGACTGTTTAGTCGTGATTATTTAGAAAAGAATGTCGAAGAAACGGAGTGTAGAAAAATAGTAAAAGAGTGCTTAAAATCGAATCCCTCATTTGTGAACCCTAATCCAGGAAGTTTGAACCACGTGATCAAAAAACTGAGTAGCGGTCGGCGATTTTCGAAAGTCGGGCTTGGAGTGATCGAGAATAATGATTTAGAACAAAATTTTGAAGAATTGGAATGCATAAAACAGTAAAAGAGTGCTTTAAATCGATTCCTTAAACTGGTTAGTTAGAAGTACGTGCTAAAAAAACCGTGTCACGGTCGACGTTTTTCGAAACTTTTGTTGGGAATGTTTACTCTTTATGATTTAGAATAGAATGCCGAAGAAACGGAGTGTAGAAAAACAGTAACAGAGTGCTTAAAATGGAAGCCTTAATTTGTGACCCCTAATCCAGGAAGAGTGTAGAAAAACAGTAACAGAGTGCTTAAAATGGAAGCCTTAATTTGTGACCCCTAATCCAGGAAGTTTGAACCACGTGATAAAAAAGTGAGTAGCGGTCGGCGTTTTTTGAAATTCCTGCTCGGAGTGATCGGGAAAAATGATTTAGAATAGAATTTGAAAGAAATGGAGAGCACAAAACAGTTAAAGAGTGCTTTAAATTGATTCCCTAAGCTGGTTAGTTAGAAGTACGTTAAAAAAACCGTGTCACGGTCGACGTTTCTCGAAACTTTTGTTGGGAATGTTTAGTGTTGATGATTTATAACAGAATGTCGAAGAAACGGAGTGTAGAAAAACAGTAAAAGAGTGCTTAAAATCGAAGCCCTAATTTGTGAACCCAAATCCAAGAAGTTTGAACCACGAGATAAAAAAACTGAGTAGCGGTCGACGTTTTCTGAAATTCCTGCTCGAAGTGATCGGGAATAATGATTTAGAATAGAATTTGAAAGAAATGGAGAGCATAAAACAGTAAAATAGTGCTTTAAATCGATTCCCTAACCTGGTTAGTTAGAAGTACGTGCTAAAAAACCGTGTCACGGTCTACGTTTCTCGAAACTTTTATTGGGAATGTTTAGTCGTGATGATTTCGAATAGAATGTCGAAGAAACGAAGTGTAGAAAAACAATAAAAGAGTGCTTAAAATCAAAGCCTTAATTTGTGAACCCTAATCCTGGATTTTTGAACCTCGTGATAAAAAAACTGAGTACCGGTCGGCGTTTTTCGAAATTCCTGTTGGGAGTGATCGGGCATAATGATTTTGAATAGAATTTGGAAGAAAAGGAGTGCAAAATACAGTAAAAGAGTGCTTTAAATCGATTCCCTAACCTTGTTAGTTAGAAGTACGTGCTAAAAAACCGTGTCACGGTCGACGTTTCTCGAAACTTTTGTTGGGAATGTTTAGTCTTGATTGTTTAGAATAGAATGTCGAAGAAACGGAGTGTAGAAGAACAATAAATGAGTTCTTAAAATCAAAGCCCTAATTTGTGAACAATAATCCAGGACGTTTGAACCTCGTGAGAAAAAAACTGAGTAGCGGTCGACGTTTTTTGAAATTTCTGTTGGGAGTGATCGGGCATAATGATTTTGAATAGAATTTGGAGGAAGTAGAGTGCATAAAACCGTAAAAGAGTGCTTTCAATCAATTCCCTAACCTGGTTAGTTAGAAGTACGTGCTAAAAAACCGTGTCACGGTCGACGTTTCTCGAAACTTTTGTTGGGAATGTTTAGTCTTGATGGTTTAGAATAGAATGTCGAAGAAACGGAGTGTAGAAAAACAGTAAAAGAGTGCTTAAAATCGAAGCCCTAATTTGTGAACCCTAATCCAGGACGTTTGAACCACGTGATAAAAAAACTGAGTAGCGGTCGGCGTTTTTCGAAATTCCTGCTCGGAGTGATCGGGAATAATGATTTAGAATAGAATTTTGAAGAAATGGAGTGCATAAAACAGTAAAAGAGTGCTTTAAATCGATTCCCTAACCTGGTTAGTTAGAAGTACGTGCTAAAAAAACTGTGTCACGGTCGACGTTTCTCGAAACTTTTGTTGGGAATGTTTAGTTTAGTCTTGATGATTTAGAATAGAATGTCAAAGAAACGGAGTGTAGAAAAATAGTACTTAAAATCGAAACCCTAATTTGTGAACCCTAATCCAGGAAGTTTGAACCACGTGATAAAAAAACTGAGTAGCGGTCGGCGTTTTTCGAAATTCCTGCTCGGAGTGATCGGGAATAATGATTTAGAATAGAATTTTGAAGAAATGGAGTGCATAAAACAGTAAAAGAGTGCTTTAAATCGATTCCCTAACCTGGTTACTTTGAAGTACGTGCTAAAAAAACTGTGTCACGGTCGACGTTTCTCGAAACTTTTGTTGGGAATGTTTAGTTTAGTCTTGATGATTTAGAATAGAATGTCAAAGAAACGGAGTGTAGAAAAATAGTACTTAAAATCGAAACCCTAATTTGTGAACCCTAATCCAGGAAGTTTGAACCACGTGATAAAAAAACTGAGTAGCGGTCGGCGTTTTTCGAAATTCCTGCTCGGAGTGATCGGGAATAATGATTTAGAATAGAATTTTGAAGAAATGGAGTGCATAAAACAGTAAAAGAGTGCTTTAAATCGATTCCCTAACCTGGTTACTTTGAAGTACGTGCTAAAAAAACTGTGTCACGGTCGACGTTTCTCGAAACTTTTGTTGGGAATGTTTTGTCTTGATGATTTAGAATAGAATGTCGAAGAAACGAAGTGTAGAAAAATAGTAAAAGAGTCCTTAAAATCGAAGCCCGAATTTGTGAACCCTAATCCAGGACGTTTGAACCACGTGATAAAAAAACTGAGTAGCGGTCGGTGTTTTTCGAAATTCCTGCTCGGAGTGATCGGGAATAATGATTTAGAATAGAATTTTGTAGAAATGGAGTGCATAAAACAGTAAAAGAGAACTTTAAATCGATTCCCTAACCTGGTTAGTTAAAAGTACGTGAAAAAAAACCGTGTCACGGTCGACGTTTCTCGAAACTTTTGTTGGGAATGTTAAGTCTTGATGATATAGAATAGAATGTCTAAGAAACGGAGTGTAGAAAAACAGTAAAAGAGTGCTTAAAATCGAAGCCCTCATTTGTGAACCCTAATCCAGGAAGTTTGAACCACGTGATAAAAAAACTGAGTAGCGGTCGACGTTTTTTGAAACTTCTGCTCGGAGTGATCGGAATAATGATTTAGGATGGACTTTGAAAGAAATGGAGTGCATAAAACAGTAAAAGAGTGCTTTAAATTGATTCCTTAACCTGGTTAGTTAGAAGTACGTGCTAAAAAATCGTGTTACGGTCGACGTTTCTCGAAACTTTTATTGGGAATGTTTAGTCTTGATGAGTTAGAATAGAATGTCGAAGAAACGGAGTGTAGAAAGACAGTAAAAGAGTGCTTAAAATCTAAGCCCTAATTTGTGAACCAAAATCCATGAAGTTTGAACCACGTGATAAAAAAACTGAGTAGCGGTCGACGTTTTCTGAAATTCCTGCTCGGAGTGATCGGGAAACCACGTGATAAAAAAACTGAGTAGCGGTCGACGTTTTCTGAAATTCCTGCTCGGAGTGATCGGGAATAATGATTTAGAATAGAATTTGAAAGAAATGGAGAGCATAAAACAGTAAAAGAGTGCTATAAATTGATTCCCTAACCTGGTTAGTTAGAAGTACGTGCTAAAAAACCGTGTCACGGTCGACGTTTATCGAAACTTTTGTTGGGAATGTTTAGTTATGATGATTTCTAATAGAATGTCGAAGAAACGGAGTGTAGAAAAACAAGAAAAGTGTGCTTAAAATCAAAGCCCTAATTTGTGAACCCTAATCTAGGACGTTTGAAACACGTGATAATAAAACTTAGTAGCGGTTGGCATTTTTCCAAATTCCTGCTCGGAGTGATCGGGAATAATTATTTAGAATAGAACTTTGAAGAAATGGAGTGCATAAAAAGGTAAAAGAGTGCTTTAAATCGATTCTCTAACCTTGTTAGTTAGAAGTACGTGCTAAAAAAACTGTGTCACGGTCGACGTTTCTCGAAACTTTTGTTGGGAATGTTTAGTCTTGATGATTTAGAATAGAATGTCAAAGAAACGGAGTGTAGAAAAATAGTACTTAAAATCGAAACCCTAATTTGTGAACCCTAATCCAGGAAGTTTGAACCACGTGATAAAAAAACTGAGTAGCGGTCGGCGTTTTTCGAAATTCCTGCTCGGAGTGATCGGGAATAATGATTTAGAATAGAATTTTGAAGAAATGGAGTGCATAAAACAGTAAAAGAGTGCTTTAAATCGATTCCCTAACCTGGTTACTTAGAAGTACGTGCTAAAAAAACTGTGTCACGGTCGACGTTTCTCGAAACTTTTGTTGGGAATGTTTAGTTTAGTCTTGATGATTTAGAATAGAATGTCAAAGAAACGGAGTGTAGAAAAATAGTACTTAAAATCGAAACCCTAATTTGTGAACCCTAATCCAGGAAGTTTGAACCACGTGATAAAAAAACTGAGTAGCGGTCGGCGTTTTTCGAAATTCCTGCTCGGAGTGATCGGGAATAATGATTTAGAATAGAATTTTGAAGAAATGGAGTGCATAAAACAGTAAAAGAGTGCTTTAAATCGATTCCCTAACCTGGTTAGTTAGAAGTACGTGCTAAAAAAACCGTGTCACGGTCGACGTTTCTCGAAACTTTTGTTGGGAAAGTTTAGTCTTGATGATTTAGAATAGAATGTCGAAGAAACGGAGTGTAGAAAAACAGTAAAAGAGTGCTTAAAATCGAAGCCCTAATTTGTGAACCCTAATCCAGGAAGTTTGAACCACGTGATAAAAAAACTGAGTAGCGGTCGACGTTTTTTGAAACTTCTGCTCGGAGTGATCGGAATAATGATTTAGAATATAATTTGAAAGAAATGGTGTGCATAAAACAGTAAAAGAGTGCTATAAATCGACTCCTTAACCTCGTTAGTTCGAAGTACGTGCTAAAAAACCGTGTCACGGTCGACGTTTCTCGAAACTTTTGTTGGGAATGTTTAGTCTTGATGATTTAGAATAGAATGTCGAAGAAACGAAGTGTAGAAAAACAGTAAAAGAGTGATTAAAATCGAAGCCCTAATTTGTGAACCCTAATCCACCACGTTTGAACCACGTGATAAAAAAACTGAGTAGCGATCGACGTTTTTCGACACAACTGCTCGGAGTGATCGGGCATAATGATTTAGAATATAATTTGTAGGAAATGGAGTGCATAAAACAGTAAAAGAGAGCTTTAAATCGATTCCCCAACCTGGTTAGTTAAAAGTACGTGCTAAAAAAACCGTGTCACGGTCGACGTTTCTGGAAACTTTTGTTGGGAATGTTACGTCTTGATGATTTAGAATAGAATGTCGAAGAAACAGAGTGTAGAAAAACAGTAAAAGAGTGCTTAAAATCGAAGCCCTAATTTGTGAACCCTAATCCAGGAAGTTTGAACCACGTGATAAAAAAACTGAGTAGCGGTCGGCGTTTTTCGAAATTCCTGCTCGGAGTGATTGGGAGTAATGAATTAGAATAGAATTTTGAAGAAATGGAGTGCATAAAACAGTAAACGAGAGCTTTAAATCGATTCCCCAACCTTGTTAGTTAAAAGTACGTGCTAAAAAAATCGTGTCACGGTCGATGTTTCTCGAAACTTTTGTTGGGAATGTTAAGTCTTGATGATTTACAATAGAATGTCGAAGAAACAGAGTGTAGAAAAACAGTAAAAGAGTGCTTAAAATCGAAGCCCTAATTTGTGAACCCTAATCCATGACGTTTGAACCACGTGATTAAAAAATTGAGTAGCGGTCGGCGTTTTTCGAAATTCTTGCCCAGGGTGACCGAGAATAATGATTTAGTATAGAACTTTGACGAAATGGAATGCATAAAACAGTAAAACATTGCTTTAAATCGATTCCCTAACCTTGTTAGTTAGAAGTACGTGCAAAAAAAACCTTGTCACGGTCGACGTTTCTCGAAACTTTTTTTGGGAATGTTTAGTCTTGATGATTTAGAATAGAATGTTGAAGAAACGGAGTGTAGAAAAAAAGTAAAAGAGTGCTTAAAATCGAAGCCCTAATTTGTGAACCCTAATCCAGAAAGTTTGAACCACGTGATAAAAAAACTGAGTAGCGGTCGGCGTTTTTCGAAATTCCTGCTCAGTGTGATTGGGAGTAATGAATTAGAATAGAATTTTGAAGAAATGGAGTGCATAAAACAGTAAAAGAGAGCTTTAAATCGATTCCCTAACCTGGTCAGTTAAAAGTACGTGCTAAAAAAACCGTGTCACGGTCGACGTGTCTCGAAACTTTTGTTGGGAATGTTAAGTCTTGATGATTTAGAATAGAATGTCGAAGAAACAGAGTGTAGAAAAACAGTAAAAGAGTGCCTAATATCGAAGCCCTAATTTGTGAACCCTAATCCAGGAAGTTTGAACCACGTGATAAAAAAACTGAGTAGCGGTCGGCGTTTTTCGAAATTCCTGCTCGGAGTGATCGGGAATAATGATTTAGAATAGAATTTTGAAGAAATGGAGTGCATAAAACAGTAAAAGAGTGCTTTAAATCGATTCCCTAACCTGGTTAGTTAGAAGTACGTGCTAAAAAAACCGTGTCACGGTCGACGTTTCTCGAAACTTTTGTTGGGAATGTTTAGTCTTGATGATTTAGAATAGAATGTCGAAGAAACGGAGTGTAGAAAAACAGTAAAAGAGTGCTTAAAATCGAAGCCCTAATTTGTGAACCCTAATCCATGACGTTTGAACCACGTGATTAAAAAATTGAGTAGCGGTCGGCGTTTTTCGAAATTCTTGCCCGGGGTGACCGAGAATAATGATTTAGAATAGAATTTTGACGAAATGGAATGCATAAAACAGTAAAACATTGCTTTAAATCGATTCCCTAACCTTGTTAGTTAGAAGTACGTGCAAAAAAAACCTTGTCATGGTCGACGTTTCTCGAAACTTTTTTTGGGAATGTTTAGTCTTGATGATTTAGAATAGAATGTTGAAGAAACGGAATGTAGAAAAACAGTAAAAGAGTGCTTAAAATCGAAGCCCTAATTTGTGAACCCTAATCCAGGAAGTTTGAACCACGTGATAAAAAAACTTAGTAGCGGTCGACGTTTTTCGAAATTCCTGCTTGGTGTGATTGGGAGTAATGAATTAGAATAGAATTTTGAAGAAATGGAGTGCATAAAACAGTAAAAGAGAGCTTTAAATCGATTCCCTAACCTGGTCAGTTAAAAGTACGTGCTAAAAAAACCGTGTCACGGTCGACGTTTCTCGAAACTTTTGTTGGGAATGTTAAGTCTTGATGATTTAGAATAGAATGTCGAAGAAACGGAGTGTAGAAAAACCGTAAAAGAGTGCTTAAAATCGAAGCATTAATTTGTGAACCTTAATCCATGACGTTTGAACCACGTGATAAAAAAAAATGAGTAGCGGTCGGTGTTTTTCGAAATTCCTGCTCGGAGTGATCGGGAATAATGATTTAGAATAGAATTTTGAATAAATGGAGTGCATAAAACAGTAAAAGAGAGCTTTAAATCGATTCCCTAACCTTGTTAGTTAGAAGTACGTGCAAAAAAAACCTTGTCACGGTCGACGTTTCTCGAAACTTTTGTTGGGAATGTTAAGTCTTGATGATTTAGAATAGAATGTCGAAGAAACGGAGTGTAGAAAAACAGTAAAAGAGTGCTTAAAATCGAAGCCCTAATTTGTGAACCCTAATCCATGACGTTTGAACCACGTGATAAAAAAAATGAGTAGCGGTCGGTGTTTTTCGAAATTCCTTCTCGGAGTGATCGGGAATAATGATTTAGAATAGAATTTTGAATAAATGGAGTGCATAAAACAGTAAAAG
>NW_019272181.1:30435-35703 GCF_002738345.1 Cucurbita maxima
ACAGTAAAAGAGTGCTTAATATCGAAGCCCTAATTTGTGAACCCTAATCCAGGAAGTTTGAACCACGCGATAAAAAAACTGAGTAGCGGTCGATGTTTTTTGAAACTTCTGCTCGGAGTGATCGGAATAATGATTTAGAATATAATTTGAAAGAAATGGTGTGCATAAAACAGTAAAAGAGTGCTATAAATCGATTCCCTAACCTGGTTAGTTCGAAGTACCTGCAAAAAAACCGTGTCACGGTCGACGTTTCTCGAAACTTTTTTTGGGAATGTTTAGTCTTGATGATTTAGAATAGAATGTCGAAGAAACGGAGTGTAGAAAAACCGTAAAAGAGTGCTTAAAATCGAAGCATTAATTTGTGAACCCTAATCCATGACGTTTGAACCACGTGATAAAAAAAAAAAGAGTAGCGGTCGGTGTTTTTCGAAATTCCTGCTCGGAGTGATCGGGAATAATGATTTAGAATAGAATTTTGAATAAATGGAGTGCATAAAACAGTAAAAGAGAGCTTTAAATCGATTCCCTAACCTTGTTAGTTAGAAGTATGTGCTAAAAAAACCGTGTCACGGTCGACGTTTCTCGAAACTTTTGTTGGGAATGTTAAGTCTTGATGATGTAGAATAGAATGTCTAGGAAACGGAGTGTAGAAAAACAGTAAAAGAGTGCTTAAAATCGAAGCCCTAATTTGTGATCCCTAATCTAGGATGTTTGAACCACGTGATAAAAAAACTGAGTAGCGGTCGGCGTTTTTCGAAATTCCTGCTCGGAGTGATTGGGAGTAATGAATTAGAATAGAATTTTGAAGAAATGGAGTGCATAAAACAGTAAAAGAGAGCTTTAAATCGATTCCCTAACCTTGTTAGTTAAAAGTACGTGCTAAAAAAACCGTGTCACGGTCGACGTTTCTCGAAACTTTTGTTGGGAATGTTAAGTCTTGATGATATAGAATAGAATGTTTAGGAAATGAAGTGTAGAAAAACAGTAAAAGAGTGCTTAAAATCGAAGCCCTCATTTGTGAACCCTAATCCAGGAAGTTTGAACCACGTGATAAAAAAACTGAGTAGCGGTCGGCGTTTTTCGAAATTCCTGCTCNNNNGGAGTGATTGGGAGTAATGAATTAGAATAGAATTTTGAAGAAATGGAGTGCATAAAACAGTAAAAGACAGCTTTAAATCGATTCCCTAACCTTGTTAGTTAAAAGTACGTGCTAAAAAAACCGTGTCACGGTCGACGTTTCTCGAAACTTTTGTTGGGAATGTTAAGTCTTTATGATATAGAATAGAATGTTTAGCGGTCGACGTTTCTCGAAACTTTTGTTGGGAATGTTAAGTCTTTATGATATAGAATAGAATGTTTAGGAAACGAAGTGTAGAAAAACAGTAAAAGAGTGCTTAAAATCGAAGCCCTCATTTGTGAACCCTAATCCAGGAAGTTTGAACCACGTGATAAAAAAACTGAGTAGCGAATGGCGTTTTTCGAAATTCCTGCTCGGAGTCATCGGGAATAATGATTTAGAATAGAATTTGAAAGAAATGGAGTGCATAAAACAGTAAAAGAGAGCTGTAAATCGATTCCCTAACCTTGTTAGTTAAAAGTACGTGCTAAAAAAACCGTGTCACGATCGACGTTTCTCGAAACTTTTGTTGGGAATGTTTAGTCTTGATGATTTAGAATAGAATGTCGACGAAACGGAGTGTAGAAAAACAGTAAAAGAGTCCTTAATATCGAAGCCCTAATTTGTGACCCCTAATCCAGGAAGTTTGAAGTACGTGCTAAAAAACCGTGTCACGGTCGACGTTTCTCGAAACTTTTGTTGGGAATGTTTAGTCTTGATGATTTAGAATAGAATGTCGACGAAACGGAGTGTAGAAAAACAGTAAAAGAGTCCTTAATATCGAAGCCCTAATTTGTGACCCCTAATCCAGGAAGTTTGAAGTACGTGCTAAAAAACCGTGTCACGGTCGACGTTTCTCGAAACTTTTGTTGGGAATGTTTAGTCTTGATGATTTAGAATAGAATGTCGACGAAACGGAGTGTAGAAAAACAGTAAAAGAGTCCTTAATATCGAAGCCCTAATTTGTGACCCCTAATCCAGGAAGTTTGAAGTACGTGCTAAAAAACCGTGTCACGGTCGACGTTTCTCGAAACTTTTGTTGGGAATGTTTAGTCTTGATGATTTAGAATAGAATGTCGACGAAACGGAGTGTAGAAAAACAGTAAAAGAGTCCTTAATATCGAAGCCCTAATTTGTGACCCCTAATCCAGGAAGTTTGAAGTACGTGCTAAAAAACCGTGTCACGGTCGACGTTTCTCGAAACTTTTGTTGGGAATGTTTAGTCTTGATGATTTAGAATAGAATGTCGACGAAACGGAGTGTAGAAAAACAGTAAAAGAGTCCTTAATATCGAAGCCCTAATTTGTGACCCCTAATCCAGGAAGTTTGAAGTACGTGCTAAAAAACCGTGTCACGGTCGACGTTTCTCGAAACTTTTGTTGGGAATGTTTAGTCTTGATGATTTAGAATAGAATGTCGACGAAACGGAGTGTAGAAAAACAGTAAAAGAGTCCTTAATATCGAAGCCCTAATTTGTGACCCCTAATCCAGGAAGTTTGAAGTACGTGCTAAAAAACCGTGTCACGGTCGACGTTTCTCGAAACTTTTGTTGGGAATGTTTAGTCTTGATGATTTAGAATAGAATGTCGACGAAACGGAGTGTAGAAAAACAGTAAAAGAGTCCTTAATATCGAAGCCCTAATTTGTGACCCCTAATCCAGGAAGTTTGAAGTACGTGCTAAAAAACCGTGTCACGGTCGACGTTTCTCGAAACTTTTGTTGGGAATGTTTAGTCTTGATGATTTAGAATAGAATGTCGACGAAACGGAGTGTAGAAAAACAGTAAAAGAGTCCTTAATATCGAAGCCCTAATTTGTGACCCCTAATCCAGGAAGTTTGAAGTACGTGCTAAAAAACCGTGTCACGGTCGACGTTTCTCGAAACTTTTGTTGGGAATGTTTAGTCTTGATGATTTAGAATAGAATGTCGACGAAACGGAGTGTAGAAAAACAGTAAAAGAGTCCTTAATATCGAAGCCCTAATTTGTGACCCCTAATCCAGGAAGTTTGAAGTACGTGCTAAAAAACCGTGTCACGGTCGACGTTTCTCGAAACTTTTGTTGGGAA
This sequence comes from Cucurbita maxima, assembly GCF_002738345.1. Taxonomy (NCBI): domain Eukaryota; kingdom Viridiplantae; phylum Streptophyta; class Magnoliopsida; order Cucurbitales; family Cucurbitaceae; genus Cucurbita; species Cucurbita maxima. The sequence goes on from NW_019272181.1 coordinate 33,619, forward strand.
TGTTTAGTCTTGATGATTTAGAATAGAATGTCGACGAAACGGAGTGTAGAAAAACAGTAAAAGAGTCCTTAATATCGAAGCCCTAATTTGTGACCCCTAATCCAGGAAGTTTGAAGTACGTGCTAAAAAACCGTGTCACGGTCGACGTTTCTCGAAACTTTTGTTGGGAATGTTTAGTCTTGATGATTTAGAATAGAATGTCGACGAAACGGAGTGTAGAAAAACAGTAAAAGAGTCCTTAATATCGAAGCCCTAATTTGTGACCCCTAATCCAGGAAGTTTGAAGTACGTGCTAAAAAACCGTGTCACGGTCGACGTTTCTCGAAACTTTTGTTGGGAATGTTTAGTCTTGATGATTTAGAATAGAATGTCGACGAAACGGAGTGTAGAAAAACAGTAAAAGAGTCCTTAATATCGAAGCCCTAATTTGTGACCCCTAATCCAGGAAGTTTGAAGTACGTGCTAAAAAACCGTGTCACGGTCGACGTTTCTCGAAACTTTTGTTGGGAATGTTTAGTCTTGATGATTTAGAATAGAATGTCGACGAAACGGAGTGTAGAAAAACAGTAAAAGAGTCCTTAATATCGAAGCCCTAATTTGTGACCCCTAATCCAGGAAGTTTGAAGTACGTGCTAAAAAACCGTGTCACGGTCGACGTTTCTCGAAACTTTTGTTGGGAATGTTAAGTCTTGATGATTTAGAATAGAATGTCGAAGAAACAGAGTGTAGAAAAACAGTAAAAGAGTGCTTAATATCAAAGCTCTAATTTGTGAACCCTAATCCAGGAAGTTTGAACCACGTGATAAAAAAACTGAGTAGCGGTCGACGTTTTTTGAAACTTCTGCTCGGAGTGATCGGAATAATGATTTAGAATATAATTTGAAAGAAATGGTCTGCATAAAACAGTAAAAGAGTGCTATAAATCGATTCTCTAACCTGGTTAGTTAGAAGTACCTGCAAAAAAAACCGTGTCACGGTCGACGTTTTTCGAAACTTTTTTTGGGAATGTTTAGTCTTGATGATTTAGAATAGAATGTCGAAGAAACGGAGTGTAGAAAAACCGTAAAAGAGTGCATAAAATCGAAGCCCTAATTTGTGAACCCTAATCCAAGACGTTTGAACCACGTGATAAAAAAAAATGAGTAGCGGTCGGTGTTTTTCGAAATTCCTGCTCGGAGTGATCGGGAATAATGATTTAGAATTGAATTTTGAATAAATGGAGTGCATAAAACAGTAAAAGAGAGCTTTAAATCGATTCCCTAACCTTGTTAGTTAAAAGTACGTGCTAAAAAAACCGTGTCACGGTCGACGTTTCTCGAAACTTTTGTTGGGAATGTTAAGTCTTGATGATATAGAATAGAATGTCTAGGAAACGGAGTGTAGAAAAACAGTAAAAGAGTGCTTAAAATCGAAGCCCTCATTTGTGAACCCTAATCCAGGAAGTTTGAACCACGTGATAAAAAAACTGAGTAGCGGTCGGCGTTTTTCGAAATTCCTGCTCGGAGTGATTGGGAGTAATGAATTAGAATAGAATTTTGAAGAAATGGAGTGCATAAAACAGTAAAAGAGAGCTTTAAATCGATTCCCTAACCTTGTTAGTTAAAAGTACGTGCTAAAAAAACCGTGTCACGGTCGACGTTTCTCGAAACTTTTGTTGGGAATGTTATGTCTTGATGATTTAGAATAGAATGTCGAAGAAACAGAGTGTAGAAAAACAGTAAAAGAGTGCTTAATATCGAAGCCCTAATTTGTGAACCCTAATCCAGGAAGTTTGAACCACGTGATAAAAAAACTGAGTAGCGGTCGATGTTTTTTGAAACTTCTGCTCGGAGTGATCGGAATAATGATTTAGAATATAATTTGAAAGAAATGGTGTGCATAAAACAGTAAAAGAGTGCTATAAATCGATTTCCTAACCTGGTTAGTTCGAAGTACGTGCAAATAAAACCGTGTCACGATCGACGTTTCTCGAAACTTTTTTTGGGAATGTTTAGTCTTGATGATATAGAATAGAATGTCGAAGAAACGGAGTGTAGAAAAACAGTAAAAGAGTGCTTAAAATCGAAGCCCTAATTTGTGAACCCT
>NW_019272181.1:35742-37452 GCF_002738345.1 Cucurbita maxima
ACGGAGTGTAGAAAAACAGTAAAAGAGTGCTTAAAATCGAAGCCCTAATTTGTGAACCCTAATCCATTACGTTTGAACCACGTGATAAAAAAAATGAGTAGCGGTCGGTGTTTTTCGAAATTCCTTCTCGGAGTGATCGGGAATAATGATTTAGAATAGAATTTTGAATAAATGGAGTGCATAAAACAGTAAAAGAGAGCTTTAAATCGATTCCCTAACCTTGTTAGTTAGAAGTATGTGCTAAAAAAACCGTGTCACGGTCGACGTTTCTCGAAACTTTTGTTGGGAATGTTAAGTCTTGATGATATAGAATAGAATATCTAGGAAACGGAGTGTAGAAAAATAGTAAAAGAGTGCTTAAAATCGAAGCCCTAATTTGTGAACCCTAATCCAGGATGTTTGAAACACGTGATAAAAAAACTGAGTAGCGGTCGGCGTTTTTCGAAATTCCTGCTCGGAGTGATTGGGAGTAATGATTTAGAATAGAATTTGAAAGAAATGGAGTGCATAAAACAGTAAAAGAGTGCTATAAATTGATTCCTTAACATGGTTAGTTAGAAGTACGTGCTAAAAAACCGTGTCACGGTCGACGTTTCTCGAAACTTTTGTTGGGAATGTTAAGTCTTGATGATTTAGAATAGAATGTCGAAGAAACAGAGTGTAGAAAAACAGTAAAAGAGTGCTTAATATCAAAGCCCTAATTTGTGAACCCTAATCCAGGAAGTTTGAACCACGTGATAAAAAAACTGAGTAGCGGTCGACGTTTTTTGAAACTTCTGCTCGGAGTGATCGGAATAATGATTTAGAATATAATTTGAAAGAAATGGTCTGCATAAAACAGTAAAAGAGTGCTATAAATCGATTCTCTAACCTGGTTAGTTAGAAGTACCTGCAAAAAAAACCGTGTCACGGTCGACGTTTCTCGAAACTTTTTTTGGGAATGTTTAGTCTTGATGATTTAGAATAGAATGTCGAAGAAACGGAGTGTAGAAAAACCGTAAAAGAGTGCTTAAAATCNNTGTAGAAAAACCGTAAAAGAGTGCTTAAAATCGAAGCCCTAATTTGTGAACCCTAATCCATGACGTTCGAACCACGTGATAAAAAAAATGAGTAGCGGTCGGTGTTTTTCGAAATTCCTGCTCGGAGTGATCGGGAATAATGATTTAGAATAGAATTTTGAAGAAATGGAGTGCATAAAACAGTAAAAGAGAGCTTTAAATCGATTCCCTAACCTTGTTAGTTAGAAGTATGTGCTAAAAAAACCGTGTCACGGTCGACGTTTCTCGAAACTTTTGTTGGGAATGTTAAGTCTTGATGATATAGAATAGAATGTCTAGGAAACGGAGTGTAGAAAAACTGTAAAAGAGTGCTTAAAATCGAAGCCCTCATTTGTGAACCCTAATCCAGGAAGTTTGAACCACGTGATAAAAAAACTGAGTAGCGGTCGGCGTTTTTCGAAATTCCTGCTCGGAGTGATTGGGAGTAATGAATTAGAATAGAATTTTGAAGAAATGGAGTGCATAAAACAGTAAAAGAGAGCTTTAAATCGATTCCCTGACCTTGTTAGTTAAAAGTACGTGCTCAAAAAACCGTGTCACGGTCGACGTTTCTCGAAACTTTTGTTGGGAATGTTAAGTCTTGATGATATAGAATAGAATGTTTAGGAAACGAAGTGTAGAAAAACAGTAAAAGAGTGCTTAAAATCGAAGC
>NW_019272181.1:37866-38884 GCF_002738345.1 Cucurbita maxima
GAGTGATCGGGAATAATGATTTAGAATAGAATTTTGAATAAATGGAGTGCATAAAACAGTAAAAGAGTGCTATAAATCGATTCCCTAACCTTGTTAGTTCGAAGTACGTGCAAAAAAAACCGTGTCACGGTCGACGTTTCTCGAAACTTTTTTTGGGAATGTTTAGTCTTGATGATATAGAATAGAATGTCGAAGAAACGGAGTGTAGAAAAACTGTAAAAGAGTGCTTAAAATCGAAGCCCTCATTTGTGAACCCTAATCCAGGAAGTTTGAACCACGTGATAAACAAACTGAGTAGCGGTCGGCGTTTTTCGAAATTCCTGCTCGGAGGGATTGGGAATAATGATTTAGAATAGAATTTTGAAGAAATGGAGTGCATAAAACAGTAAAAGAGAGCTTTAAATCGATTCCTTAACCTTGTTAGTTAAAAGTACGTGCTCAAAAAACCGTGTCACGGTCGACGTTTCTCGCAACTTTTGTTGGGAATGTTTAGTTTAGTCTTGATGATATAGAATAGAATGTCTAGGAAACGGAGTGTAGAAAAACAGTAAAAGAGTGCTTAAAATCGAAGCCCTAATTTGTGAACCCTAATCCAGGATGTTTGAACCACGTGATAAAAAAACTGAGTAGCGGTCGGCGTTTTTCGAAATTCCTGCTCGGAGTGATTGGGAGTAATGAATTAGAATAGAATTTTGAAGAAATGGAGTGCATAAAACAGTAAAAGAGAGCTTTAAATCGATTCCTTAACCTTGTTAGTTAAAAGTACGTGCTAAAAAAACCGTGTCACGGTCGACGTTTCTCGAAACTTTTGTTGGGAATGTTAAGTCTTGATGATTTAGAACAGAATGTCGAAGAAACAGAGTGTAGAAAAACAGTAAAAGAGTGCTTAATATCGAAGCCCTAATTTGTGAACCCTAATCCAGGAAGTTTGAACCACGTGATAAAAAAACTTAGTAGCGGTCGACGTTTTTCGAAATTCCTGCTTGGTGTGATTGGGAGTAATGAATTAGAATAGAAT
>NW_019272181.1:39905-42990 GCF_002738345.1 Cucurbita maxima
AGTCTTGATGATTTAGAATAGAATGTCGAAGAAACAGAGTGTAGAAAAACAGTAAAAGAGTGCTTAAAATCGAAGCATTAATTTGTGAACCCTAATCCATGACGTTTGAACCACGTGATAAAAAAAAAAATGAGTAGCGGTCGGTGTTTTTCGAAATTCCTGCTCGGAGTGATCGGGAATAATGATTTAGAATAGAATTTTGAAGAAATGGAGTGCATAAAACAGTAAAAGAGAGCTTTAAATCGATNNTTGAAGAAATGGAGTGCATAAAACAGTAAAAGAGAGCTTTAAATCGATTCCCTAACCTTGTTAGTTAGAAGTATGTGCTAAAAAAACCGTGTCACGGTCGACGTTTCTCGAAACTTTTGTTGGGAATGTTAAGTCTTGATGATATAGAATAGAATGTCTAGGAAACGGAGTGTAGAAAAACAGTAAAAGAGTGCTTAAAATCGAAGCCCTAATTTGTGAACCCTAATCCAGGATGTTTGAACCACGTGATAAAAAAACTGAGTAGCGGTCGGCGTTTTTCGAAATTCCTGCTCGGAGTGATTGGGAGTAATGAATTAGAATAGAATTTTGAAGAAATGGAGTGCATAAAACAGTAAAAGAGAGCTTTAAATCGATTCCCTAACCTTGTTAGTTAAAAGTACGTGCTAAAAAAACCGTGTCACGGTCGACGTTTATCGAAACTTTTGTTGGGAATGTTAAGTCTTGATGATATAGAATAGAATGTTTAGGAAACGAAGTGTAGAAAAACAGTAAAAGAGTGCTTAAAATCGAAGCCCTCATTTGTGAACCCTAATCCAGGAAGTTTGAACCACGTGATAAAAAAACTGAGTAGCGGTCGGCGTTTTTCGAAATTCCTGCTCGGAGTGATTGGGAGTAATGAATTAGAATAGAATTTTGAAGAAATGGAGTGCATAAAACAGTAAAAGAGAGCTTTAAATCGATTCCCTAACCTTGTTAGTTAAAAGTACGTGCTAAAAAAACCGTGTCACGGTCGACGTTTCTCAAAACTTTTGTTGGGAATGTTAAGTCTTAATGATATAGAATAGAATGTTTAGGAAACGAAGTGTAGAAAAACAGTAAAAGAGTGCTTAAAATCGAAGCCCTCATTTGTGAACCCTAATCCAGGAAGTTTGAACCACGTGATAAAAAAACTGAGTAGCGGTCGGCGTTTTTTGAAATTCCTGCTCGGAGTTATTGGGAGTAATGAATTAGAATAGAATTTTGAAGAAATGAAGTGCATAAAACAGTAAAAGAGAGCTTTAAATCGATTCCCTAACCTTGTTAGTTAAAAGTACGTGCTAAAAAAACCGTGTCACGGTCGACGTTTCTCGAAACTTTTGTTGGGAATGTTCAGTCTTGATGATTTAGAATAGAATGTCGAAGAAATAGAGTGTAGAAAAACAGTAAAAGAGTGCTTAATATCGAAGCCCTAATTTGTGAACCCTAATCTAGAAAGTTTGAACCACGTGATAAAAAAACTGAGTAGCGGTCGATGTTTTTTGAAACTTCTGCTCGGAGTGATCGGAATAATGATTTAGAATAGAATTTGAAAGAAATTGTGTGCATAAAACTGTAAAAGAGTGCTATAAATCGATTCCCTAACCTGGTTAGTTCGAAGTACGTGCAAAAAAAACCGTGTCACGGTCGACGTTTCTCGAAACTTTTTTTGGGAATGTTTAGTCTTGATGATATAGAATAGAATGTCGAAGAAACGGAGTGTAGAAAAACAGTAAAAGAGTGCTTAAAATCGAAGCCCTAATTTGTGAACCCTAATCCATGACGTTTGAACCACGTGATAAAAAAAATGAGTAGCGGTCGGTGTTTTTCGAAATTCCTGCTCGGAGTGATCGGGAATAATGATTTAGAATAGAATTTTGAATAAATGGAGTGCATAAAACAGTAAAAGAGAGCTTTAAATCGATTCCCTAACCTTGTTAGTTAGAAGTATGTGCTAAAAAAACCGTGTCACGGTCGATGTTTCTCGAAACTTTTGTTGGGAATGTTAAGTCTTGATGATATAGAATAGAATGTCTAGGAAACGGAGTGTAGAAAAACAGTAAAAGAGTGCTTAAAATCGAAGCCCTAATTTGTGAACCCTAATCCNTAATCCAGGATGTTTGAACCACGTGATAAAAAAACTGAGTAGCGGTCGGCGTTTTTCGAAATTCCTGTTCGGAGTGATTGGGAGTAATGAATTAGAATAGAATTTTGAAGAAATGGAGTGCATAAAACAGTAAAAGAGAGCTTTAAAGCGATTCCTTAACCTTGTTAGTTAAAAGTACGTGCTAAAAAAACCGTGTCACGGTCGACGTTTCTCGAAACTTTTGTTGGGAATGTTAAGTCTTGATGATTTAGAATAGAATGTCGAAGAAACAGAGTGTAGAAAAACAGTAAAAGAGTGCTTAATATCGAAGCCCTAATTTGTGAACCCAAATCCAGGAAGTTTGAACCACGTGATAAAAAAACTTAGTAGCGGTCGACGTTTTTCGAAATTCCTGCTTGGTGTGATTGGGAGTAATGAATTAGAATAGAATTTTGAAGAAATGGAGTGCATAAAACAGTAAAAGAGAGCTTTAAATCGATTCCCTAACCTGGTCAGTTAAAAGTACGTGCTAAAAAAACCGTGTCACGGTCGACGTTTCTCGAAACTTTTGTTGGGAATGTTAAGTCTTGATGATTTAGAATAGAATGTCGAAGAAACGGAGTGTAGAAAAACCGTAAAAGAGTGCTTAAAATCGAAGCATTAATTTGTGAACCCTAATCCATGACGTTTGAACCACGTGATAAAAAAAAAATGAGTAGCGGTCGGTGTTTTTCGAAATTCCTGCTCGGAGTGATCGAGAATAATGATTTAGAATAGAATTTTGAATAAATGGAGTGCATAAAACAGTAAAAGAGAGCTTTAAATCGATTCNAATCGATTCCCTAACCTTGTTAGTTAGAAGTACGTGCAAAGAAAACCTTGTCACGGTCGACGTTTCTCGAAACTTTTGTTGGGAATGTTAAGTCTTGATGATTTAGAATAGAATGTCGAAGAAACGGAGTGTAGAAAAACAGTAAAAGAGTGCTTAAAATC
>NW_019272181.1:44869-45514 GCF_002738345.1 Cucurbita maxima
AAGAGAGCTTTAAATCGATTCCCTAACCTGGTCAGTTAAAAGTACGTGCTAAAAAAACCGTGTCACGATCGACGTTTCTCGAAACTTTTGTTGGGAATGTTAAGTCTTGATGATTTAGAATAGAATGTCGAAGAAACGGAGTGTAGAAAAACCGTAAAAGAGTGCTTAAAATCGAAGCCCTCATTTGTGAACCCTAATCGAGGATGTTTGAACCACGTGATAAAAAAACTGAGTAGCGGTCGGCGTTTTTCGAAATTCCTGCTCGGAGTGATCGGGAATAATGATTTAGAATAGAATGTCGAAGAAACGGAGTGTAGAAAAACAGTAAAAGAGTGCTTAAAATCGAAGCCCTCATTTGTGAACCCTAATCCAGGAAGTTTGAACCACGTGATAAAAAAACTGAGTAGCGGTCGGCGTTTTTTGAAACTTCTGCTCGGAGTGATCGGAATAATGATTTAGAATATAATTTGAAAGAAATGGTGTGCATAAAACAGTAAAAGAGTGCTATAAATCGATTCCCTAACCTGGTTAGTTCGAAGTACGTGCAAAAAAACCGTGTCACGGTCGACGTTTCTCGAAACTTTTTTTGGGAATGTTTAGTCTTGATGATTTAGAATAGAATGTCGAAGAAACGGAGTGTAGAAA
>NW_019272181.1:46260-53642 GCF_002738345.1 Cucurbita maxima
TTCGAAATTCCTGTTGGGAGTGATCGGGAAATATGATTTAGAACAGAATTTGGAAGAAATGGAGTGCATAAAACAGTAAAAGAGTGCTTTAAATCGAGTCCCAAGCCGGTTAGTTAGAAGTACGTGCTCAAAAAACCGTGTGACGGTCGACGTTTCTCGTAACTTTTGTTGGGAATGTTTAGTCTTGTAGATTTGGAATAGAATGTTGAAGAAACGGAGTGTAGAAAAACAGTAAAAGAGTGCTTAAAATCGAAGCCCTAATTTGTGAACCTTAATCCATGACGTTTGAACCACGGGATTAAAAAATTGAGTAGCGGTCGGCGTTTTTCGAAATTCTTGCCCGGGGTGACCGAGAAAAATGATTTATAATAAAATTTTGACGAAATGGAATGCATAAAACAGTAAAACATTGCTTTAAATCGATTCCCTAACCTTGTTAGTTAGAAGTACGTGGAAAAAAAACCTTGTCACGGTCGACGTTTCTCGAAACTTTTTTTGGGAATGTTTAGTCTTGATGATTTAGAATAGAATGTCGAAGAAACGGAGTGTAGAAAGACAGTAAAAGAGTGCTTAAAATCTAAGCCCTAATTTGTGAACCAAAATCCATGAAATTTGAACCACGTGATAAAAAAACTGAGTAGCGGTCGACGTTTTCTGAAATTCCTGCTCGGAGTGATCGGGAATAATGATTTAGAATAGAATTTGAAAGAAATGGAGAGCATAAAATAGTAAAAGAGTGCTATAAATTGATTCCCTAACCTGGTTAGTTAGAAGTACGTGCTAAAAAACCGTGTCACGGTCGACGTTTATCGAAACTTTTGTTGGGAATGTTTAGTTATGATGATTTCTAATAGAATGTCGAAGAAACGGAGTGTAGAAAAACAAGAAAAGAGTGCTTAAAATCGAAGCCCTAATTTGTGAACCCTAATCTAGGACATTTGAAACACGTGATAATAAAACTTAGTAGCGGTTGGCATTTTTCCAAATTCCTGCTCGGAGTGATCGGGAATAATGATTTAGAATAGAACTTTGAAGAAATGGAGTGCATAAAAAGGTAAAAGAGTGCTTTAAATCGATTCTCTAACCTGGTTAGTTAGAAGTACGTGCTAAAAAAACTGTGTCACGGTCGACGTTTCTCGAAACTTTTGTTGGGAATGTTTAGTCTTGATGATTTAGAATAGAATGTCAAAGAAACGGAGAACAGTAAAAGAGTGCTTAAAATCGAAGCCCTCATTTGTGAACCCTAATCCAGGAAGTTTGAACCACATGATAAAAAAACTGAGTAGCGGTCGGCGTTTTTCGAAATTCCTGCTCGGAGTGATTGGGAGTAATGATTTAGAATAGAATTTGAAAGAAATGGAGTGCATAAAACAGTAAAAGAGTGCTATAAATTGATTCCTTAACATGGTTAGTTAGAAGTACGTGCTAAAAAACCGTGTCACAGTCGACGTTTCTCGAAACTTTTGTTGGGAATGTTAAGTCTTGATGATTTAGAATAGAATGTCGAAGAAACAAAGTGTAGAAAAATAGTACTTAAAATCGAAACCCTAATTTGTGAACCCTAATCCAGGAAGTTTGAACCACGTGATAAAAAAAATGAGTAGCGGTCGGCGTTTTTCGAAATTCCTGCTCGGAGTGATTGGGAGTAATGAATTAGAATAGAATTTTGAAGAAATGGAGTGCATAAAACAGTAAAAGAGAGCTTTAAATCGATTCCTTAACCTTGTTAGTTAAAAGTACGTGCTAAAAAAACCGTGTCACGGTCGACGTTTCTCGAAACTTTTGTTGGGAATGTTAAGTCTTGATGATTTAGAATAGAATGTCGAAGAAACAGAGTGTAGAAAAACAGTAAAAGAGTGCTTAATATCGAAGCCCTAATTTGTGAACCCTAATCCAGGAAGTTTGAACCACGTGATCAAAAAACTGAGTAGCGGTCGATGTTTTTTGAAACTTCTGCTCGGAGTGATCGGAATAATGATTTAGAATATAATTTGAAAGAAATGGTGTGCATAAAACAGTAAAAGAGTGCTATAAATCGATTCCCTAACCTGGTTAGTTCGAAGTACCTGCAAAAACACCGTGTCACGGTCGACGTTTCTCGAAACTTTTTTAGGGAATGTTTAGTCTTGATGATTTAGAATAGAATGTCGACGAAACGGAGTGTAGAAAAACAGTAAAAGAGTCCTTAAAATCGAAGCCCTAATTTGTGAACCCTAATCCAGGACGTTTGAACCACGTGATAAAAAAAATGAGTAGCGGTCGGTGTTTTTCGAAATTCCTGCTCGGAGTGATCGGGAATAATGATTTAGAATAGAATTTTGAATAAATGGAGTGCATAAAACAGTAAAAGAGAGCTTTAAATCGATTCCCTAACCTTGTTAGTTAGAAGTACGTGCTAAAAAAACCGTGTCACGGTCGACGTTTCTCGAAACTTTTGTTAGGAATGTTAAGTCTGTATGATATAGAATAGAATGTCTAGGAAACGGAGTGTAGAAAAACAGTAAAAGAGTGCTTAAAATCGAAGCCCTCATTTGTGAACCCTAATCCAGGAAGTTTGAACCACGTGATAAAAAAACTGAGTAGCGGTCGGCGTTTTTCGAAATTCCTGCTCGGAGTTATTGGGAGTAATGAATAAGAATAGAATTTTGAAGAAATGGAGTGCATAAAACAGTAAAACATTGCTTTAAATCGATTCCCTAACCTTGTTAGTTAAAAGTACGTGCTAAAAAAACCGTGTCACGGTCGACGTTTCTCGAAAATTTTGTTGGGAATGTTAAGTCTTGATGATATAGAATAGAATGTCTAGGAAACGGAGTGTAGAAAAATAGTAAAAGAGTGCTTCAAATCGAAGCCCTAATTTGTGAACCTTAATCCATGACGTTTGAACCACGTGATTAAAAAATTGAGTAGCGGTCGGCGTTTTTCGAAATTCTTGCCCGGGGTGACCGAGAATAATGATTTATAATAAAATTTTGACGACATGGAATGCATAAAACAGTAAAACATTGCTTTAAATCGATTCCCTAACCTTGTTAGTTAGAAGTACGTGCAAAAAAAACCTTGTCACGGTCGACGTTTCTCGAAACTTTTTTTGGGAATGTTTAGTCTTGATGATTTAGAATAGAATGTCGAAGAAACGGAGTGTAGAAAACCAGTAAAAGAGTGCTTAAAATCGAAGCCCTAATTTGTGAACCCTAATCCAGGAAGTTTGAACCACGTGATAAAAAAACTGAGTAGCGGTCGGCGTTTTTCGAAATTCCTGCTCGGAGTGATCGGGAATAATGATTTAGAATAGAATTTTGAAGAAATGGAGTGCATAAAACAGTAAAATAGAGCTTTAAATCGATTCCCTAACCTTGTTAGTTAAAAGTACGTGCTAAAAAAACCGTGTCACGGTCGATGTTTCTCGAAACTTTTGTTGGGAATGTTAAGTCTTAATTATTTAGAATAGAATGTCGAAGAAACAGAGTGTAGAAAAACCGTAAAAGAGTGCTTAAAATCGAAGCCCTAATTTGTGAACCCTAATCCATGACGTTTGAACCACGTGATTAAAAAATTGAGTAGCGGTCGGCGTTTTTCGAAATTCTTGCCCAGGGTGACCGAGAATAATGATTTAGTATAGAATTTTGACGAAATGGAATGCATAAAACAGTAAAACATTGCTTTAAATCGATTCCCTAACCTTGTTAGTTAGAAGTACGTGCAAAAAAAACCTTGTCACGGTCGACGTTTCTCGAAACTTATTTTGGGAATGTTTAGTCTTGATGATTTAGAATAGAATGTTAAAGAAACGGAGTGTAGAAAAACAGTAAAAGAGTGCTTAAAATCGAAGCCCTAATTTGTGAACCCTAATCCAGGAAGTTTGAACCACGTGATAAAAAAACTGAGTAGCGGTCGGCGTTTTTCGAAATTCCGTCTCGGAGTGATCGGGAATAATGATTTAGAATAGAATTTTGAAGAAATGGAGTGCATAAAACAGTAAAATAGAGCTTTAAATCGATTCCCTAACCTTGTTAGTTAAAAGTACGTGCTAAAAAAACCGTGTCACGGTCGATGTTTCTTGAAACTTTTGTTGGGAATGTTAAGTCTTGATTATTTAGAATAGAATGTCGAAGAAACAGAGTGTAGAAAAACAGTAAAAGAGTGCTTAAAATCGAAGCCCTAATTTGTGAACCCTAATCCATGACGTTTGAACCACGTGATTAAAAAATTGAGTAGCGGTCGGCGTTTTTCGAAATTCTTGCCCAGGGTGACCGAGAATAATGATTTAGTATAGAATTTTGACGAAATGGAATGCATAAAACAGTAAAACATTGCTTTAAATCGATTCCCTAACCTTGTTAGTTAGAAGTACGTGCAAAAAAAACCTTGTCACGGTCGACGTTTCTCGAAACTTATTTTGGGAATGTTTAGTCTTGATGATTTAAAATAGAATGTTAAAGAAACGGAGTGTAGAAAAACAGTAAAAGAGTGCTTAAAATCGAAGCCCTAATTTGTGAACCCTAATCCAGGAAGTTTGAACCACGTGATAAAAAAACTGAGTAGCGGTCGGCGTTTTTCGAAATTCCTGCTCGGAGTGATCGGGAATAATGATTTAGAATAGAATTTTGAAGAAATGGAGTGCATAAAACAGTAAAATAGAGCTTTAAATCGATTCCCTAACCTTGTTAGTTAAAAGTACGTGCTAAAAAAACCGTGTCACGGTCGATGTTTCTCGAAACTTTTGTTGGGAATGTTAAGTCTTGATTATTTAGAATAGAATGTCGAAGAAACAGAGTGTAGAAAAACAGTAAAAGAGTGCTTAAAATCGAAGCCCTAATTTGTGAACCCTAATCCATGACGTTTGAACCACGTGATTAAAAAATTGAGTAGCGGTCGGCGTTTTTCGAAATTCTTGCCAAGGGTGACCGAGAATAATGATTTAGTATAGAATTTTGACGAAATGGAATGCATAAAACAGTAAAACATTGCTTTAAATCGATTCCCTAACCTTGTTAGTTAGAAGTACGTGCAAAAAAATCCTTGTCACGGTCGACGTTTCTCGAAACTTTTTTTGGGAATGTTTAGTCTTGATGATTTAGAATAGAATGTTAAAGAAACGGAGTGTAGAAAAACAGTAAAAGAGTGCTTAAAATCGAAGCCCTAATTTGTGAACCCTAATCCAGGAAGTTTGAACCACGTGATAAAAAAACTCAGTAGCGGTCGGCGTTTTTCGAAATTCCTGCTCGGTGTGATTGGGAGTAATGAATTAGAATAGAATTTTGAAGAAATGGAGTGCATAAAACAGTAAAAGAGAGCTTTAAATCGATTCCCTAACCTGGTAGAATTTTGAAGAAATGGAGTGCATAAAACAGTAAAAGAGAGCTTTAAATCGATTCCCTAACCTGGTCAGTTTTTGAAGAAATGGAGTGCATAAAACAGTAAAAGAGAGCTTTAAATCGATTCCCTAACCTGGTCAGTTAAAAGTAAAATGGAGTGCATAAAACAGTAAAAGAGAGCTTTAAATCGATTCCCTAACCTGGTCAGTTAAAAGTATGTGCTAAAAAAACCGTGTCACGGTCGACGTTTCTCGAAACTTTTGTTGGGAATGTTAAGTCTTGATGATTTAGAATAGAATGTCGAAGAAACAGAGTGTAGAAAAACAGTAAAAGAGTGCCTAATATCGAAGCCCTAATTTGTGAACCCTAATCCAGGAAGTTTGAACTACGTGATAAAAAAACTGAGTAGCGGTCGACGTTTTTTGAAACTTCTGCTCGGAGTGATCGGAATAATGATTTAGAATATAATTTGAAAGAAATGGTGTGCATAAAACAGTAAAAGAGTGCTATAAATCGATTCCCTAACCTCGTTAGTTCGAAGTACGTGCTAAAAAACCGTGTCACGGTCGACGTTTCTCGAAACTTTTGTTGGGAATGTTTAGACGTGATGATTTAGAATAGAATGTCTAAGAAACGAAGTGTAGAAAAACAGTAAAAAAGTGCTTAAAATCAAAGCCCTAATTTATGAACCCTAATCCAGGACGTTTGAACCACGTGATAAAAAAACTGAGTAGCGGTCGGCGTTTTTCGAAATTCCTGCTCAGAGTGATCGGGAATAATGATATAGAATAGAATTTTGAAGAAATGGAGTGCATAAAATAGTAAAAGAGAGCTTTAAATCGATTCCCCAACCTTGTTAGTTAAAAGTACGTGCTAAAAAAACCGTGTCACGGTCGATGTTTCTCGAAACTTTTGTTGGGAATGTTAAGTCTTGATGATTTACAATAGAATGTCGAAGAAACAGAGTGTAGAAAAACAGTAAATGGGAATGTTAAGTCTTGATGATTTACAATAGAATGTCGAAGAAACAGAGTGTAGAAAAACAGTAAACGAGTGCTTAAAATCGAAGCCCTAATTTGTGAACCCTAATCCATGACGTTTGAACCACGTGATTAAAAAATTGAGTAGCGATCGGCGTTTTTCGAAATTCTTGCCCGGAGTGATTATGAGTAATGAATTAGAATAGAATTTTGAAGAAATGGAGTACATAAAACAGTAAAAGAGTGCTTTAAATCGATTCCCTAACCTTGTTAGTTAAAAGTACGTGCTAAAAAACCATGTCACGGTCGACGTTTCTCGAAACTTTTGTTGGGAATGTTAAGTCTTGATGATTTAGAATAGAATGTCGAAGAAACAGAGTGTAGAAAAACAGTAAAAGAGTGCTTAATATCGAAGCCCTAATTTGTGAACCCTAATCAAGGAAGTTTGAACCACGTGAAAAAAAACTGAGTAGCGGTCGACGTTTTTTGAAACTTCTGCTCGGAGTGATCGGAATAATGATTTAGAATATAATTTGAAAGAAATGGTCTGCATAAAACAGTAAAAGAGTGCTATAAATCGATTCCCTAACCTGGTTAGTTCGAAGTACGTGCAAAAAAAACCGTGTCACGGTCGACGTTTCTCGAAACTTTTTTTGGGAATGTTTAGTCTTGATGATTTAGAATAGAATGTCGAAGAAACGGAGTGTAGAAAAACAGTAAAAGAGTGCTTAAAATCGAAGCCCTAATTTGTGAACCCTAATCCATGACGTTTGAACCACGTGATAAAAAAAATGAGTAGCGGTCGGTGTTTTTCGAAATTCCTGCTCGGAGTGATCGGGAATAATGATTTAGAATAGAATTTTGAATAAATGGAGTGCATAAAACAGTAAAAGAGAGCTTTAAATCGATTCCCTAACCTTGTTAGTTAGAAGTACGTGCTAAAAAAACCTGTGTCACGGTCGACGTTTCTCGAAACTTTTGTTGGGAATGTTAAGTCTTGATGATATAGAATAGAATGTCTAGGAAACGGAGTGTAGAAAAACAGTAAAAGAGTGCTTAAAATCGAAGCCCTAATTTGTGAACC
>NW_019272181.1:57506-77722 GCF_002738345.1 Cucurbita maxima
TTTTTCGAAATTCCGGTTGGGAGTGATCGGGCATAATGATTTAGAATAGAATTTGGAAGAAATGGAGTGCATAAAACAGTAAAAGAGTGCTTTAAATCGATTCTCTAACCTGGTTAGTTAAAAGTACGTTCTAAAAACCGTGTCACGGTCGACGTTTCTTGAAACTTTTGTTGGGAGTGTTTAGTCTTGATGGTTTAGAATAGACTGTCGAAGAAACGGAGTGTAGAAAAATTGTAAAAGAGTGCTTAAAATCGAAGCCCTCATTTGTGAACCATAATCTAGGACGTTTGAACCTCGTGATAAAAAACCTGAGTAGCGGTCGGCGTTTTTCGAAATTCCTGTGGAAAGTGATCGGGCATAATGATTTTGAATAGAATTTGGAAGAAATGGAGTGCATAAAACAGTAAAAGAGTGCTTTAAATCGATTCTCTAACCTAGATAGTTAGAAGTACTTTCTAAAAAATCGTGTCACGGTCGACGTTTCTTGAAACTTTTGTTGGGAGTGTTTAGTCTTGATGGTTTAGAATAGAATGTCGAAGAAACAGAGTGTAGAAAAAAAGTAAAAGAGTTCTTAGAATCAAAGCCCTAATTTGTGAACCATAATCCAGGACGTTTGAACCTCGTGATAAAAAAACTCAGTAGAGGTCGGCGTTTTTCGAAATTCCTGTTGGGAGTGATCGGGCATAATGATTCTGAATAGAATTTGGAAGAAATGGACTGCATAAAACTGTAAAAGTGTGCTTGAAATCGATTTCCTAACCTGGTTAGTTAGAAGTACGTGCTAAAAAGTCGTGTCACGTTCGAGGTTTCTCGAAACTTTTGTTGGGAATATTTAGTCTTGATTGTTTAGAATAAAATGTCGAAGAAACGGAGTGTAGAAAAACTGTAAAAGAGTGCTTAAAATCGAAGCCCTAATTTGTGAACCATAATCCAGGACGTTTGAACCTCGTGATAAAAAAACTCAGTAGCGGTCGGCGGTATTCGAAATTCCTGTTGGGAGTGATCGGGCATAATGATTTTGAATAGAATTTGGAAGAAATGGAGTGCATAAAACAGTAAAAGAGTGCTTTAATTCGATTCCCTAACCTGGTTAGTTAGAAGTACTTGCTAAAAAACCGTGTCACGGTCGACGTTTCTCGAAACTTTACTGTTTTTCTACACTTCGTTTCTTCGAAATTCTATTCTAAATCATAAAGACTAAACATTCCCAACAAAAGTTTCGAGAAACGTCGACCATGACACGGTTTTTTTAGCACGTACTTCTAACTAACCAGGTTAGGGAATCGATTTAAAGAAATCTTTTACTGTTTTATGAATTCCATTTCTTCAAAATTCTATTCTAATTCATTACTCCCAATCACACCGAGCAGGAATTTCGAAAAACGCCGACCGCTACTCAGTTTTTTTATCACGTGGTTCAAACTTCCTGGATTAGGGTTCACAAATTAGGGCTTCGATTTTAAGCACTCTTTTACTGTTTTTCTACACTCCGTTTCTTCGACATTCTATTCTAAATCATCAAGACTAAACATTCCCAACAAAAGTTGCGAGAAACGTCGACCGTGACATGGTTTTTTTTGCACATACTTCTAACTAACAAGGTTAGGGAATCGATTTAAAGCAATGTTTTACTGTTTTATGCACTCCATTTCTTCAAAATTCTATTCTAAATCATTACTCCCAATAACTCCGAGCAGGAATTTCGAAAAACGCCGACCGCTACTTAGTTTTTTTATCACGTGGTTCAAACTTCCTGGATTAGGGTTCACAAATTAGGGCTTCGATTTTAAGCACTCTTTTACTGTTTTTCTACACTCCGTTTCTTCGACATTCTATTCTAAATCATCAAGACTAAACTAAACATTCCAAACAAAAGTTTCGAGAAATGTCGACCGTGACACAGTTTTTTTTGCACGTACTTCTAACTAACAAGGTTAGGGAATCGATTTAAAGCAATGTTTTACTGTTTTATGCATTCCATTTCGTCAAAATTCTATTATAAATCATTATTCTCGGTCACCCCGGGCAAAAATTTCGAAAAATGCCGACCACTACTCAATTTTTTAATCACGTGGTTCAAACGTCATGGATTAAGGTTCACAAATTAGGGCTTCGATTTTAAGCACTCTTTTACTGTTTTTCTACACTCCGTTTCATCGACAATCTATTCTAAATCATCAAGACTAAACATTCCCAAAAAAAGTTTCGAGAAACGTCGACCGTGACACGGTTTTTTTTGCACGTACTTCGAACTAACCAGGTTAGGGAATCGATTTATAGCACTCTTTTACTGTTTTATGCACACCATTTCTTTCAAATTATATTCTAAATCATTATTCCGATCACTCCGAGCAGAAGTTTCAAAAAACGTCGACCACTACTCAGTTTTTTTATCACGTGGTTCAATCTTCCTGGATTAGGGTTCACAAATTAGGGCTTCGATTTTAAGCACTCTTTTACTGTTTTTCTACACTCTGTTTCTTCGACATTCTATTCTAAATCATCAAGACTTAACGCACTCTTTTACTGTTTTTCTACACTCTGTTTCTTCGACATTCTATTCTAAATCATCAAGACTTAACATTCCCAACAAAAGTTTCGAGAAACATCGACCGTGACACGGTTTTTTTTGCACGTATTTCTAACTAACAAGGTTAGGGAATCGATTTAAAGCAATGTTTTACTGTTTTATGCATTCCATTTCGTTAAAATTCTATTCTAAATCATTATTCTCGGTCACCCCAGGCAAGAATTTCGAAAAACGCCGACCGCTACTAAAATTTTTTAATCACGTAGTTCAAACTTCCTGGATTAGGGTTCACAAATTAGGGCTTCGATTTTAAGCACTCTTTTACTGTTTTTCTACACTCCGTTTCTTCGACATTCTATTTTAAATCATCAAGACTAAACATTCCCAACAAAAGTTTTGAGAAACGTCGACCGTGACACGGTTTTTTTTGCACGTACTTCTAACTAACAAGGTTAGGGAATCGATTTAAAACAATGTTTTACTTTTTTATGCATTCCATTTCGTCAAAATTCTATTCTAAATCATTATTCTCGGTCACCCCGGGCAAAAATTTCGAAAAACGCCGACCGCTACTCAATTTTTTAATCACGTGGTTCAAACTTCGTGGATTAGGGTTCACAAATTAGGGCTTCGATTTTAAGCACTCTTTTACTGTTTTTCTACACTCCGTTTCTTCGACATTCTATTCTAAATCATCAAGACTAAACATTCCCAACAAAAGTTTCGAGAAACGTCGACCGTGACACGGTTTTTTTTGCACGTACTTCTAACTAACAAGGTTAGGGAATCGATTTAAAACAATGTTTTACTTTTTTATGCATTCCATTTCGTCAAAATTCTATTCTAAATCATTATTCTCGGTCACCCCGGGCAAAAATTTCGAAAAACGCCGACCGCTACTCAATTTTTTAATCACGTGGTTCAAACTTCCTGAATTAGGGTTCACAAATTAGGGCTTCGATTTTAAGCACTCTTTTACTGTTTTTCTACACTCCGTTTCTTCGACATTCTATTCTAAATCATGAAGACTAAACATTCCCAACAAAAGTTTCGAGAAACGTCGACCGTGACACGGTTTTTTTAGCACGTACTTCTAACTAACCAGGTTAGGTAATCGATTTAAAGCTCTCTTTTACTGTTGTATACACTCCATTTCTTCAAAATTCTATTCTAAATAATTATTCCCGATCACTCCGATCAGGAATTTTGAAAAACGCCTACCGCTACTCAGTTTTTTTATCACGTGGTTCAAACGTCCTGGATTAGGGTTCACAAATTAGGGCTTCGATTTTAAGCACTCTTTTACTGTTTTTCTACACTCCGTTTCTTCGATATTCTATTCTAAACAATCAAGACTAAACATTCCCAACAAAAGTTTCGAGAAACGTCGACCGTGACATGGTTTTTTTTGCACGTACTTCTAACTAACAAGGTTAGGGAATCGATTTAAAGCAATGTTTTACTGTTTTATGCATTCCATTTCGTCAAAATTTTATTCTAAATCATTATTCTCGGTCACCCCGGGCAAGAATTTCGAAAAACGCCGACCGCTACTCACTTTTTTAATCACGTGGTTCAAACGTCATGGATTAGGGTTCACAAATTAGGTCTTCGATTTTAAGCACTCTTTTACTTTTTTTCTACACTCCGTTTCTTCGACATTCTATTCTAAATCATCAAGACTAAACATCACCAAAAAAAGTTTCGAGAAACGTCGACCGTGACATGGTTTTTTTTGCACGTACTTCTAACTAACAAGGTTAGGGAATCGATTTAAAGCAATGTTTTACTGTTTTATGCACTCCATTTCTTCAAAATTCTATTCTAAATCATTATTCCCGATCACTCCGAGAAGGAATTTCGAAAAACGCCGACCGCTACTCAGTTTTTTTATCACGTGGTTCAAACGTCCTGGACTATGGTTCACAAATTAGGTCTTCGATTTTAAGCACTCTTTTATTGTTTTTCTACACTCCGTTTCTTCGACATTCTATTCTAAATCATGAAGACTAAACATTCCCAACAAAAGTTTCGAGAAACGTCGACCGTGACACGGTTTTTTTAGCACGTAATTCTAACTAACCAGGTTAGGTAATCGATTTAAAGCTCTCTTTTACTGTTTTATGCATTCCATTTCGTCAAAATTTTATTCTAAATCATTATTCTCGGTCACCCCGGGCAAGAATTTCGAAAAACGCCGACCGCTACTCACTTTTTTAATCACGTGGTTCAAACGTCATGGATTAGGGTTCACAAATTAGGTCTTCGATTTTAAGCACTCTTTTACTTTTTTTCTACACTCCGTTTCTTCGACATTCTATTCTAAATCATCAAGACTAAACATCACCAAAAAAAGTTTCGAGAAACGTCGACCGTGACATGGTTTTTTTTGCACGTACTTCTAACTAACAAGGTTAGGGAATCGATTTAAAGCAATGTTTTACTGTTTTATGCACTCCATTTCTTCAAAATTCTATTCTAAATCATTATTCCCGATCACTCCGAGAAGGAATTTCGAAAAACGCCGACCGCTACTAAGTTTTTTTATCACGTGGTTCAAACGTCCAGGATTAGGGTTCACAAATTAGGGCTTCGATTTTAAGCACTCTTTTATTGTTTTTCTACACTCCGTTTCTTCGACATTCTACAAATTAGGGCTTCGATTTTAAGCACTCTTTTATTGTTTTTCTACACTCCGTTTCTTCGACATTCTATTATAAATCATCAAGACTAAACATTCCCAACAAAAGTTTCGAGAAACGTCGACCGTGACAAGGTTTTTTTTGCACGTACTTCTAACTAACAAGGTTAGGGAATCGATTTAAAGCAATGTTTTACTGTTTTATGCATTCCATTTCGTTAAAATTCTATTCTAAATCATTATTCTCGATCACCCCAGGCAAGAATTTCGAAAAACGCCGACCGCTACTCAATTTTTTAATCACGTAGTTCAAACTTCCTGGATTAGGGTTCACAAATTAGGGCTTCGATTTTAAGCACTCTTTTACTGTTTTTCTACACTCCGTTTCTTCGACATTCTATTCTAAATCATCAAGACTAAACATTCCCAACAAAAGTTTCGAGAAACGTCGACCGTGACACGGTTTTTTTTGCACGTATTTCTAACTAACAAGGTTAGGGAATCGATTTAAAGCAATGTTTTACTGTTTTATGCATTCCATTTCGTTAAAATTCTATTCTAAATCATTATTCTCGGTCACCCCAGGCAAGAATTTCGAAAAACGCCGACCGCTACTCAATTTTTTAATCACGTAGTTCAAACTTCCTGGATTAGGGTTCACAAATTAGGGCTTCGATTTTAAGCACTCTTTTACTGTTTTTCTACACTCCGTTTCTTCGACATTCTATGCTAAATCATCAAGACTAAACTAAACATTCCCAACAAAAGTTTCGAGAAACGTTGACCGTGACACGGTTTTCTTAGCACGTACTTCTAAGTAACAAGGTTAGGGAATCGCTTTAAAGCACTCTTTTACTGTTTTATGCATTCCATTTCGTCAAAATTCTATTCTAAATCATCCAGACTAAACTAAACATTCCCAACAAAAGTTTCGAGAAACGTTGACCGTGACACGGTTTTCTTAGCACGTACTTCTAAGTAACAAGGTTAGGGAATCGCTTTAAAGCACTCTTTTACTGTTTTATGCATTCCATTTCGTCAAAATTCTATTCTAAATCATCCAGACTAAACTAAACATTCCCAACAAAAGTTTCGAGAAACGTTGACCGTGACACGGTTTTCTTAGCACGTACTTCTAAGTAACAAGGTTAGGGAATCGCTTTAAAGCACTCTTTTACTGTTTTATGCATTCCATTTCGTCAAAATTCTATTCTAAATCATCCAGACTAAACTAAACATTCCCAACAAAAGTTTCGAGAAACGTTGACCGTGACACGGTTTTCTTAGCACGTACTTCTAAGTAACAAGGTTAGGGAATCGCTTTAAAGCACTCTTTTACTGTTTTATGCATTCCATTTCGTCAAAATTCTATTCTAAATCATCCAGACTAAACTAAACATTCCCAACAAAAGTTTCGAGAAACGTTGACCGTGACACGGTTTTCTTAGCACGTACTTCTAAGTAACAAGGTTAGGGAATCGCTTTAAAGCACTCTTTTACTGTTTTATGCATTCCATTTCGTCAAAATTCTATTCTAAATCATCCAGACTAAACTAAACATTCCCAACAAAAGTTTCGAGAAACGTTGACCGTGACACGGTTTTCTTAGCACGTACTTCTAAGTAACAAGGTTAGGGAATCGCTTTAAAGCACTCTTTTACTGTTTTATGCATTCCATTTCGTCAAAATTCTATTCTAAATCATCCAGACTAAACTAAACATTCCCAACAAAAGTTTCGAGAAACGTTGACCGTGACACGGTTTTCTTAGCACGTACTTCTAAGTAACAAGGTTAGGGAATCGCTTTAAAGCACTCTTTTACTGTTTTATGCATTCCATTTCGTCAAAATTCTATTCTAAATCATCCAGACTAAACTAAACATTCCCAACAAAAGTTTCGAGAAACGTTGACCGTGACACGGTTTTCTTAGCACGTACTTCTAAGTAACAAGGTTAGGGAATCGCTTTAAAGCACTCTTTTACTGTTTTATGCATTCCATTTCGTCAAAATTCTATTCTAAATCATCCAGACTAAACTAAACATTCCCAACAAAAGTTTCGAGAAACGTTGACCGTGACACGGTTTTCTTAGCACGTACTTCTAAGTAACAAGGTTAGGGAATCGCTTTAAAGCACTCTTTTACTGTTTTATGCATTCCATTTCGTCAAAATTCTATTCTAAATCATCCAGACTAAACTAAACATTCCCAACAAAAGTTTCGAGAAACGTTGACCGTGACACGGTTTTCTTAGCACGTACTTCTAAGTAACAAGGTTAGGGAATCGCTTTAAAGCACTCTTTTACTGTTTTATGCATTCCATTTCGTCAAAATTCTATTCTAAATCATCCAGACTAAACTAAACATTCCCAACAAAAGTTTCGAGAAACGTTGACCGTGACACGGTTTTCTTAGCACGTACTTCTAAGTAACAAGGTTAGGGAATCGCTTTAAAGCACTCTTTTACTGTTTTATGCATTCCATTTCGTCAAAATTCTATTCTAAATCATCCAGACTAAACTAAACATTCCCAACAAAAGTTTCGAGAAACGTCGACCGTGACACGGTTTTTTTTGCACGTACTTCTAACTAACAAGGTTAGGGAATCGATTTAAAACAATGTTTTACTTTTTTATGCATTCCATTTTGTCAAAATTCTATTCTAAATCATTATTCTCGGTCACCCCGGGCAAAAATTTCGAAAAACGCCGACCGCTACTCAATTTTTTAATCACGTGGTTCAAACTTCGTGGATTAGGGTTCACAAATTAGGGCTTCGATTTTAAGCACTCTTTTACTGTTTTTCTACACTCCGTTTCTTTGACATTCTATTCTAAATCATCAAGACTAAACTAAACATTCCCAACAAAAGTTTCGAGAAACGTCGACCGTGACACGGTTTTTTTGCACGTACTTCTAACTAACAAGGTTAGGGAATCGATTTAAAACAATGTTTTACTTTTTTATGCATTCCATTTCAACAAAATTCTATTCTAAATCATTATTCTCGGTCACCCCGGGCAAAAATTTCGAAAAACGCCGACCGCTACTCAATTTTTTAATCACGTAGTTCAAACTTCATGGATTAGGGTTCACAAATTAGGGCTTCGATTTTAAGCACTCTTTTACTGTTTTTCTACACTCCGTTTCTTCGACATTCTATTCTAAATAATCAAGACTTAACATTCCCAACAAAAGTTTCGAGAAATGTCGACCGTGACACGGTTTTTTTAGCACGTACTTTTAACTAACCATGTTAGGGAATCGATTTAAAACTCTCTTTTACTGTTTTATGCACTCCATTTCTTCAAAATTCTATTCTAAATCATTATTCCCGATCACTCCGAGCAGGAATTTTGAAAAACGCCGACCGCAGCTCAGTTTTTTTATCACGTGGTTCAAACGTCCTGAATTAGGGTTCACAAATTTGGGCTTCGATTTTAAGCACTCTTTTACTGTTCTTATACACTCCGTTTCTTCGACATTCTATTCTAAATCATCAAGACTAAACATTCCCAAAAAATGTTTCGAGAAACGTCGACCGTGACAAGGTTTTTTTTGCACGTACTTCTAACTAACAAGGTTAGGGAATCGATTTAAAGCAATGTTTTACTGTTTTATGCATTCCATTTCGTTAAAATTCTATTCTAAATCATTATTCTCGGTCACCCCAGGCAAGAATTTTGAAAAACGCCGACCGCTACTCAATTTTTTAATCACGTGGTTCAAACGTCATGGATTAGGGTTCACAAATTAGGGCTTCGATTTTAAGCACTCTTTTACTGTTTTTCTACACTCCGTTTCTTCGACATTCTATTCTAAATCATCAAGACTAAACATTCCCAACAAAAGTTTCGAGAAACGTCGACCGTAACACGGTTTTTTAGCACGTATTTCTAACTAACCAGGTTAAGGAATCAATTTAAAGCACTCTTTTACTGTTTTATGCACTCCATTTCTTCAAAATTCTATTCTAATTCATTACTCCCAATCACTCCGAGCAGGAATTTCGAAAAACGCCGACCGCTACTCAGTTTTTTTATCACGTGGTTCAAACTTCCTGGATTAGGGTTCACAAATGAGGGCTTCGATTTTAAGCACTCTTTTACTGTTTTTCTACACTCCGTTTCCTAGACATTCTATTCTATATCATCAAGACTTAACATTCCCAACAAAAGTTTCGAGAAACGTCGACCGTGACACGGTTTTTTTAGCACGTACTTCTAACTTACAAGGTTAGGGAATCGATTTAAAGCTCTCTTTTACTGTTTTATGCACTCCATTTATTCAAAATTCTATTCTAAATCATTATTCCCGATCACTCCGAGCAGGAATTTCGAAAAACGCCGACCGCTACTCAGTTTGTTTATCACGTGGTTCAAACGTCCTGGATTAGGGTTCACAAATTAGGTTTTCGATTTTAAGCACTCTTTTACTGTTTTTCTACACTCCGTTTCTTCGACATTCTATTCTAAATCATCAAGACTAAACATTCCCAACAAAAGTTTCGAGAAACGTCGACCGTGACACGGTTTTTTTTGCACGTACTTCTAACTAACAAGGTTAGGAAATCGATTTAAAGCAATGTTTTACTATGCATTCCATTTCGTCAAAATTCTATTCTAAATCATTATTCTCGGTCACCCCGGGCAAGAATTTCAAAAAACGCCGACCGCTAGTCAATTTTTTAATCACGTGGTTCAAACTTCCTGGATTAGGGTTCACAAATTAGGGCTTCGATTTTAAGCACTCTTTTACTGTTTTTCTACACTCCGTTTCTTCGACATTCTATTCTAAATCATCAAGACTAAACATTCCCAAAAAAAGTTTCGTGAAACGTCGACTGTGACACGGTTTTTTTTACACGTACTTCTAACTAACAAGGTTAGGGAATCGATTTAAAGCAATGTTTTACTGTTTTATGCATTCCATTTCGTCAAAATTCTATTCTAAATCATTATTCTCGGTCACCCCGGGCGAGAATTTCGAAAAAGGCCGACCGCTACTCAATTTTTTAATCACGTGGTTCAAACTTCCTGGATTAGGGTTCACAAATTAGGGCTTCGATTTTAAGCACTCTTTTACTGTTTTTCTACACTCCGTTTCNGTTACTTTTTTCTTCACACCGTTTCTTCGAAATTCTATTCTAAATCATCAAGACTAAACATTCCCAATAAAAGTTTCGAGAAACGTCGACCGTGACACGGTTTTTTTTGCACGTACTTCTAACTAACCAAGTTAGGGAATCGATTTAAAGCACTCTTTTACTGTTTTATGCACTCCATTTCTTCAAAATTCTATTNTCAAAATTCTATTCTAAATCATTATTCTCGGTCACCCCGGGGAAGAATTTCGATAAACGCCGACCGCTACTCAATTTTTTAATCACGTGGTTCAAACTTCCTGGATTAGGGTTCACAAATTAGGGCTTCGATTTTAAGCACTCTTTTACTGTTTTTCTACACTCCGTTTCTTCGACATTCTATTCTAAATCATCAAGACTAAACATTCCCAACAAAAGTTTCGAGAAACGTCGACCGTGACACGGTTTTTTTTGCACGTACTTCTAACTAACAAGGTTAGGGAATCGATTTAAAGCAATGTTTTACTGTTTTATGCATTCCATTTCGTCAAAATTCTATTCTAAATCATTATTCTCGGTCACCCCGGGCAAGAATTTCGAAAAACGCCGACCGCTACTCCATTTTTTAATCACGTGGTTCAAACGTCATGGATTAGGGTTCACAAATTAGGGCTTCGATTTTAAGCACTCTTTTACTGTTTTTCTACACTCCGTTTCTTCGACATTCTATTCTAAATCATCACGTCTAAACATTCCTAATAAAAGTTTCAAGAAACGTCGACCGTGACACGGTTTTTTAGCACGTACTTCAAACTAACAAGGTTAGGGAATCGATTTAAAGCACTCTTTTACTGTTTTATGCACTCCATTTCCTCCAAATTCTATTCAAAATCATTATGCCCTATCACTCCCAACAGGAATTTCGAAAAACGCCGACCGCTACTCAGTTTTTTTATCACGAGGTTCAAACGTCCTTGATTATGGTTCACAATTTAGGGCTTTGATTTTAAGAACTCATTTACTTTTTTTCTACACTCCGTTTCTTCGACATTCTATTCTAAACAATCAAGACTAAACATTCCCAACAAAAGTTTCGAGAAACGTCGACCGTGCTCGGTTTTTTAGAACGTATTTCTAACAAACCAGGTTAGGGAATCGATTTAAAGCACTCTTTTACTGTTTTATGCACTTCATTTCTTCCAAATTCTATTCAAAATCATTATGCCCGATCACTTTCAACAGGAATTTTGAAAAACGCCGACCGGTACTCAGTTTTTTGATCACGAGGTTCAAACGTCCTCGATTATGGTTCACAAATTACGGCTTCGATTTAAAGCACTCTTTTACTTTTTTTCTACATTCCGTTTCTTCGACATTCTATTCTAAACCATCAAGACTAAAATTCCCAACAAAAGATTCGACAAACGTCGACCGTGACACGGTTTTTTAGCACGTACTTCTAACTAACCAGGTTAGGGAATCGATTTAAAGCACTCTTTTACTGTTTTATGCACTCCTTTCCTTCCAAATTCTATTCAAAATCATTATGCTCGATCACTCTCAACAGGAATTTCGAAAACCGCCGACCGCTACTCAGTTTTTTTATCACGAGGTTCAAACGTCCTCTATTATGGTTCACAAATTACGGCTTTGATTTTAAGAACTCTTTTACTGTTTTTCTACACTTCGTTTCTTCGACATTCTTTTCTAACCATCAAGACTAAACATTCCCAACAAAAGTTTCGAGAAACGTCGACCGTGACACGGTTTTTTAGCACGTAATTCTAACTAACAAGGTTAGGGAATCGATTTAAAGCACTTCTTTACGGTTTTATGCACTCTATTTCCTCCAAATTCAATTCCAAATCATTATGCCCGATCACTCCCAACAGGAATTTCGAAAAACGCGGACCGCTACTCAGTTTTTTTATCACCAGGTTCAAACGTCCTGGATTATGGTTCACAAATTAGGGCTTTGATTTTAAGAACTCTTTTACTGTTTTTCTACACTCCGTTTCTTCGACATTCTATTCTAAACATTCAAGAATAATCATCCACAACAAAAGTTATGAAAACGTCGACCGTGACACGGTTTTTTAGCACGTACTTCTATAAAACCAGGTTAGGGAATCGATTTAAAGCACTTCTTTACTGTTTTATGCACTCCATTTCTTCCAAATTCTATTCAAAATCATTATGCCCGATCACTCCCAACAGGAATTTCGAAAAACCCCGACCGGTACTCAGTTTTTTTATCACGAGTATGCCCGATCACTCCCAACAGGAATTTCGAAAAACCCCGACCGGTACTCAGTTTTTTTATCACGAGTTTCAAACGTCCTGGATTATGGTTCACAATTTAGGGCTTTGATTTTAAGAACTCTTTTACTGTTTTTCTACACTCCGTTTCTTCGACATTCTTTTCTATCCATCAAGACTTAACATTCCCAACAAAAGTTTCGAGAAACGTCGACCGTGACACGATTTTTTAGCACGTACTTCTAACAAACCAGGTTAGGGAATCGATTTAAAGCACTTCTTTACTGTTTTATGCACTCCATTTCTAAAAAAATCCTATTCAAAAACATTATGCCCGATCACTCCCAACAGGAATTTCAAAAAACGCCGAACGGTACTCAGTTTTTTTATCACGAGGTTCAAACGTCTTGGATTATGGTTCACAAATTAGGGCTTTGATTTTAAGAACTCTTTTACTGTTTTTCTACACTCCGTTTCTTCGACATTCTATTCTAAACCATCAAGACTAATCATCGACAACAAAAGTTATGAGAAACGTCGACCGTGACACGGTTTTTTAGCACGTACTTCTAACAATCAAGGTTAGGGAATCGATTTAAAGCACTCTTTTACTATATTTTGCACTCCTTTTCTTCAAAATTCTATTCAAAATCATTATGCCAGATGACTCCCAACAGTAATTTCGAAAAACGCCGACCGCTACTCAGATTTTTTCTCACGAGGTTCAAACGTCCTTGATTATGGTTCACAATTTAGGGCTTTGATTTTAAGAACTCTTTTACTGTTTTTCTACACTCTGTTTCTTCGACATTCTTTTCTAACCATCAAGAGTAAACATTCCCAACAAAAGTTTCGAGAAACGTCGACCGTGACACGGTTTTTTAGCACGTACTTCTAACTAACCAGGTTAGGGAATCGATTTAAAGCACTCCTTTACGGTTTTATGCACTCTATTTCCTCCAAATTCTATTCAAAATCATTATGCCCGATCACTCCCAACAGTAATTTCGAAAAAACGCAGACCGCTACTCAGTTTTTTTCTCATGAGGTTCAAACGTCCTGGATTATGGATCACAAATTAGGGCTTTGATTTTAAGAACTCTTTTACTGTTTTTCTACACTCCGTTTCTTCGACATTCTATTCTAAACCATCAAGACTAATCATCCACAAGAAAAGTTATGAGAAACGTCGACCGTGACACGGTTTTTAAGCACGTACTTCTAACTAACAAGGTTATGGAATCGATTTAAAGCACTCTTTTACCGTATTTTGCACTCCTTTTCTTCCAAATTGTATTCAAAATCATTATGCCCGATAACTCCCAACAGTAATTTCGAAAAACGCCGACCGCTACTAAGTTTTTTTCTCTCGAGGTTCAAACGTCCTGGATTATTGTTCACAAATTAGGGCTTTGATTTTAAGAACTCATTTACTGTTCTTCTACACTCCGTATCTTCCACATTCTATTCTAAACAATGAAGACAAAACATTCCCAACAAAAGTTTCGAGAAACGTCGACCGTGACACGGTTTTTTAGCACGTACTTCTAACTAACAAGGTTAGGGAATCGATTTAAAGCACTCTTTTACTATATTTTGCACTCCTTTTCTTCCAAATTCTATTCAAAATCATTATGCCCAATGACTCCCAACAGTAATTTCGAAAAACGCCGACCGCTACTCAGTTTTTTTCTCACGAGGTTCAAACGTCCTGGATTATGGTTCACAAATTAGGGCTTCGATTTAAAGCACTCTTTTACTTTTTTTCTACACTCCGTTTCTTCGACATTCTATTCTAAACCATCAAGACTAAACATTCCCAACAAAAGTTTTGAGAAACGTCGACCGTGACATGGTTTTTTAGCACGTAGTTCTAACTAACCAGGTTAGGGAATCGAATTAAAGCACTCTTTTACTGTTTTATGCACTCCATGTCTTCCAAATACAATTCAAAATCATAATGCCCGGTCACTCCCAACAGGAATTTCGAAAAACGCCGACCGCTACTCAGTTTTTTTCTCACGAGGTTCAAACGTCCTGGATTATGGTTCACAAATTAGGGCTTCGATTTAAAGCACTCTTTTACTTTTTTTCTACACTCCGTTTCTTCGACATTCTATTCTAAACCATCAAGACTAAACATTCCCAACAAAAGTTTTGAGAAACGTCGACCGTGACATGGTTTTTTAGCACGTAGTTCTAACTAACCAGGTTAGGGAATCGATTTAAAGCACTCTTTTACTGTTTTATGCACTCCATGTCTTCCAAATACAATTCAAAATCATAATGCCCGGTCACTCCCAACAGGAATTTCGAAAAACGCCGACCGCTACTTAGTTTTTTTCTCACGAGGTTCAAACGTCCTGGATTATGGTTCACAAATTAGGGCTTCGATTTAAAGCACTCTTTTACTTTTTTTCTACACTCCGTTTCTTCGACATTCTATTCTAAACCATCAAGACTAAACATTCCCAACAAAAGTTTCGAGAAACGTCGACCGTGACACGGTTTTTTAGCACGTACTTCTAACTAACAAGGTTAGGGAATCGATTTAAAGCACTCTTTTACTGTTTTATGCACTCCATGTCTTCCAAATACTATTCAAAATCATAATGCCCGATCACTCCCAATAGGAATTTCGAAAAACACCAACCGCTACTCAGTTTTTTTATCACGAGGTTCAAACGTCCTGGATTATGGTTCACAAATTAGGGCTTTGATTTTAAGAACTCATTTACTGTTCTTCTACACTCCGTTTCTTCGACAATCTATTCTAAACAATCAAGACTAAACATTCCCAACAAAAGTTTCGAGAAACGTCGACCGTGTCACGGTTTTTTAGCACGTACTTCTAACTAACAAGGTTAGGGAATCAATTTAAAGCACTCTTTTACTGTATTTTGCACTCCTTTTCTTCCAAATTCTATTCAAAATCATTATGCCCGATCACTCCCAACAGTAATTTCGAAAAAACGCAGACCGCTACTCAGTTTTTTTCTCATGAGGTTCAAACGTCCTGGATTATGGATCACAAATTAGGGCTTTGATTTTAAGAACTCTTTTACGGTTTTTCTACACTCCGTTTCTTCGACATTCTATTCTAAATCATAAAGACTAACCATTCCCAACAAAAGTTTCGAGAAACGTCGACCGTGACACGGTTTTTAAGCACGTACTTCTAACTAACAAGGTTATGGAATCGATTTAAAGCACTCTTTTACCGTATTTTGCACTCCTTTTCTTCCAAATTGTATTCAAAATCATTATGCCCGATGACTCCCAACAGTAATTTCGAAAAACGCCGACCGCTACTAAGTTTTTTTCTCTCGAGGTTCAAACGTCCTGGATTATGGTTCACAAATTAGGGCTTTGATTTTAAGAACTCTTTTACGGTTTTTCTACACTCCGTTTCTTCGACATTCTATTCTAAACAATCAAGACTAAACATTCCCAACAAAAGTTTCGAGAAACGTCGACCGTGACACGGTTTTTTAGCACGTACTTCTAACTAACCAGGTTAGGGAATCGATTTAAAGCACTTCTTTATGGTTTTATGCCCTCTATTTCCTCAAAATTCTAGTCAAAATCATTATGCCCGATCACTCCCAACAGGAATTTTGAAAAAAGCCGTCCGCTACTCAGTTTTTTTTATCACGAGGTTCAAACGTCCTGGATTATGGTTCACAAATTAAGGCTTTGATTTTAAGAACTCATTTACTGTTTTTCTACACTCCGTTTCTTCGACATTCTATTCTAAACCATCAAGACTAAACATTCCCAACAAAAGTTTCGAGAAACGTCGACCGTGACACGGTTTTTTAGCACGTAATTCTAACTAACAATGTTAGGGAATCGATTTAAAACACTCTTTTACTGTTTTATGCACTCCATTTCTTCCAAATTCTATACAAAATCATTATGCCCGATCACTTTCCACAGGAATTTCGAAAAACGCCGACTACTACTCAGTTTTTTTATCACGAGGATCAAACGTCCTGGATTATGGTTCACAAATTAGGTCTTCGATTTTAAGCACTCTTTTACTTTTTTTCTACACTCCGTTTCTTCGACATTCTATTCTAAACCATCAAGACTAATCATTCCCAACAAAAGTTTCGAGAAACGTCGACCGTGACACGGTTTTTTAGCACGTACTTCTAACTAACAAGGTTAGGGAATCGATTTAAAGCACTCTTTTACTGTTTTATGCACTCCATTTCTTCCAAATTCTATACAAAATCATTATGTCCGATCACTTTAAAATGGAATTTCGAAAAACGCCGACCGCTACTCAGTTTTTTTATCACGAGGTTCAAACGTCCTGGATTATGGTTCACAAATTAGGGCTTCGATTTTAAGCACTCTTTTACTTTTTTTCTACACTCCGTTTCTTCGACATTCTATTCTAAACCATCAAGACTAATCATTCCCAACAAAAGTTTCGAGAAACGTCGACCGTGACACGGTATTTTAGCACGTACTTCTAACTAACGAGGTTAAGGAATCGATTTAAAGCACTCTTTTACTGTTTTATGCACTGCTTTTCTTCCAAATTCTATTCAAAATCATTATGCCCAATCACTTTCCACAGGAATTTCGAAAAACGCCGACCGTTACTCAGTTTTTTTTATCACGAGGTTCAAACGTCCTGGATTATGGTTCACAAATGAGGGCTTCGATTTTAAGCACTCTTTTACTTTTTTTCTACACTCCGTTTCTTCGACATTCTATTCTAAACCATCACGACTAAACATTCCCAACAAAAGTTTCGAGAAACGTCGACCGTGACACGATTTTTTAGCACGTACTTCTAAACAAACCAGGTTAGGGAATCGATTTAAAGCACTTCTTTACTGTTTTATGCACTCCATTTCTTCCAAATTCTACTCAAAATCATTATGCATTTAAAGCACTTCTTTACTGTTTTATGCACTCCATTTCTTCCAAATTCTACTCAAAATCATTATGCCCGATCAATCTCAACAGGAATTTCGAAAACCGTCGACCGCTACTCAGTTTTTTGATCACGAGGTTCAAACGTCCTGGATTATGGTTCACAAATTAGGGCTTTGATTTTAAGCATTCTTTTCCTTTTTTTCTACACTCCGTTTCTTCGACATTCTATTCTAAACCATCCAGACTAATCATTCCCAACAAAAGTTTCGAGAAACGTCGACCGTGACACGGTTTTTTAGCACGTAATTCTAACTAACAATGTTAGGGAATCGATTTAAAGCACTCTTTTAATCTATTTTGCACTCCATTTCTTCCAAATTCTATTCAAAATCATTATGCCCGATCACTCCCAACAGGAATTCGAAAAACGTCGACCGCTACTCAGCTTTTTTCTCTCGAGGTTCAAACGTCCTGGATTATGGTTCACAAATTAAGCCTTTGATTTTAAGAATTCTTTCACTTTTTTTCTACACTCCGTTTCTTCCACATTCTATTCTAAACCATCAAGACTAATCATTCCCAACAAAAGTTTCGAGAAACGTCGACCGTGACACGGTTTTTTAGCACGTAATTCTAACTAACAATGTTAGGGAATCGATTTAAAGCACTCTCTTACTGTTTTTGCACTCCATTTCTTCAAAATTCTATTCAAAATCATTATGCCCGATCACTCCCAACAGGAATTCGAAAAACGTCGACCGCTACTCTGTTTTTTTATCACGAGTATCAAACGTCCTGGATTATGGTTCACAAATTAAAACTTTGATTTTAAGAACTCTTTCACTGTTTTTCTACACTCCGTTTCTTCGACATTCTATTCTAAACCATCAAGACTAATCATTCCCAACAAAAGTTTCGAGAAACGTCGACCGTTACACGGTTTTTTAGCACGTACTTCAAACTAACAAGGTTAGGGAATCGATTTAAAGCACTCTTTTACTGTTTTATGCACTCCATTTCTTCCAAATTCTATACAAAATCATTATGCCCGATCACTTTCCACAGGAATTTCGAAAAACGCCGACTACTACTCAGTTTTTTTATCACGAGGATCAAACGTCCTGGATTATGGTTCACAAATTAGGTCTTCGATTTTAAGCACTCTTTTACTTTTTTTCTACACTCCGTTTCTTCGACATTCTATTCTAAACCATCAAGACTAATCATTCCCAACAAAAGTTTCGAGAAACGTCGACCGTGACACGGTTTTTTAGCACGTACTTCTAACTAACAAGGTTAGGGAATCGATTTAAAGCACTCTTTTACTGTTTTATGCACTCCATTTCTTCCAAATTCTATTAAAAATCATTATGTCCGATCACTTTCAACAGGAATTTCGAAAAACGCCGACCGCTACTCAGTTTTTTTATCACGAGGTTCAAACGTCCTGGATTATGGTTAACAAATTAGGGCTTTGATTTTAAGAACTCATTTACTGTTTTTCTACACTCCGTTTCTTCGACATTCTATTCTAAAGCATCAGGACTAAACATTCCCAACAAAAGATTCGAGAAACGTCGACCGTGACACGGTTTTTTAGCTCGTACTTCAAACTAACAAGGTTAGGGAATCGATTTAAAGCACTTTTTTACTGTTTTTTGCACTCAATTTCTTCTAAATTCTATTCAAAATCATTATGCCCGATCACTCCCAACAGGAATTTCGAAAAACGCCGACCGCTACTAAGTTTTTTTATCACGAGGATCAAACGTCCTGAATTATGGTTCACAAATTAGGGCTTTTATTTTAAGACCTCATTTACGGTTTTTCTACACTCCGTTTCTTCGACATTCTATTCTAAACCATCAAGACTAATCATTCCCAACAAAAGTTTCGCGAAACGTCGACCGTGACACGGTTTTTTAGCACGTACTTCTAACTAACAAGGTTAGGGAATTGATTTAAAGCACTTTTTTTCTGTTTTTTGCACTCCATTTCTTCCAAATTCTATTCAAAATCATTTTGCCCGATCACTTTCAACAGGAATTCGAAAACTGCCGACCGCTACTCGGTTTTTTGATCACATGGTTCAAACTTCCTGGATTAGGGTTCACAAATGAGGGCTTCGATTTTCAGCACTCTCTTACTGTTTTTCTACACTCCGTTTCTTCGACATTCTATTCGAAATCATCAAGACTAAACATTCCCGACAAAAGTTTTGAGAAACGTCGACCGTGACACGGTTTTTTAGCACGTACTTCTAACTAACAAGATTAGGGAATCGATTTAAAGCACTTTTTTACTATTTTTTGCACTCCATTTCTTCCAAATTCTATTCAAAATCATTATGCCCGATCACTCCCAACAGGAATTCGAAAAACGCCGACTGCTACTCATCTTTTTTATCACGAGGTTCAAACGTCCTGGATTATGGTTCACAAATTAGGGCTATGATTTTAAGAACTCATTTACTGTTTTTCTACACTCCGATTCTTCGACATTCTATTCTAAACCATCAAGACTAATCATTCCCAACAAAAGTTTCGAGAAACGTCGACCGTGACACGGTTTTTTAGCACGTACTTCTAACTAACAAGGTTAGGGAATTGATTTAAAGCACTTTTTTTCTGTTTTTTGCACTCCATTTCTTCCAAATTCTATTCAAAATCATTTTGCCCGATCACTTTCAACAGGAATTCGAAAACTGCCGACCGCTACTCGGTTTTTTGATCACATGGTTCAAACTTCCTGGATTAGGGTTCACAAATGAGGGCTTCGATTTTCAGCACTCTCTTACTGTTTTTCTAC
>NW_019272181.1:80339-87762 GCF_002738345.1 Cucurbita maxima
TGCACTCCATTTCTTCCAAATTCTATTCAAAATCATTATGCCCGATCACTCCCAACAGGAATTCGAAAAACGTCGACCGCTACTCAGCTTTTTTCTCTCGAGGTTCAAACGTCCTGGATTATGGTTCACAAATTAAGCCTTTGATTTTAAGAATTCTTTCACTTTTTTTCTACACTCCGTTTCTTCAACATTCTATTCTAAACATCCAAGACTAATCATTCCCAACAAAAGTTTCGAGAAACGTCGACCGTGACACGGTTTTTTAGCACGTAATTCTAACTAACAATGTTAGGGAATCGATTTAAAGCACTCTCTTACTGTTTTTGCACTCCATTTCTTCAAAATTCTATTCAAAATCATTATGCCCGATCGCTCCCAACAGGAATTCGAAAAACGTCGACCGCTACTCTGTTTTTTTATCACGAGTATCAAACGTCCTGGATTATGGTTCACAAATTAAGGCTTTGATTTTAAGAACTCTTTCACTGTTTTTCTACACTCCGTTTCTTCGACATTCTATTCTAAACCATCAAGACTAATCATTCGCAACAAAAGTTTCGAGAAACGTCGACCATGACACGGTTTTTTAGCACGTACTTCAAACTAACAAGGTTAGGGAATCGATTTAAAACACTCGTTTACTGTTTTATGCACTCCATTTCTTCCAAATTCTATTCAAAATCATTATGCCCGATCACTTTCAACAGGAATTTCGAAAAACTCCGACCACTACTCAGTGTTTTTATCACGAGGTTCAAACGTCCTGGATTATGGTTCACAAATTAGGGCTTCGATTTTAAGAACTCATTTTCATTTTTTCTACACTCCGTTTCTTTGACATTCTATTCTAAACCATCGAGACTAAACATTCCCAATAAAATTTTTTCTACACTCCGTTTCTTTGACATTCTATTCTAAACCATCGAGACTAAACATTCCCAATAAAAAATTCAAAAACGTCGACCATGACACGGTTTTTTAGCACGTACTTCTAACTAATAAGGTTAGGGAATCGATTTAAAGCACTCTTTTACTGCATTATGCACTCCATTTCTTCCAAATTCTATTAAAAATCGGAATCGATTTAAAGCACTCTTTTACTGCATTATGCACTCCATTTCTTCCAAATTCTATTAAAAATCATTATGTCCGATCACTTTCAACAGGAATTTCGAAAAACGCCGACTGCTACTTTGTTTTTTGATCACGAGGTTCAAACGTTCTTGATTATGGTTCACAAATTAGGGCTTCGATTTTAAGCACTCTTTTACTTTTTTTCTACACTCCGTTTCTTCGACATTCTATTCTAAACCATCAAGACTAAACATCCCCAACAAAAGTTTCGAGAAGCGTCGAACGTGACACGGTTTTATAGCACGTACTTCTACCTAACCAAGTTAGGGAATCGATTTAAAGCACTTTTTTACTGTTTTATGCACTCCATTTCTTCCAAATTCTATTCAAAATCCTTATGCCCGATCACTCTCAACAGAAATTTCGAAAAACGCCGACTGCTACTTTGTTTTTTTATCACGAGGTTCAAACGTTCTGGATTATGGTTCAGAAATTAGGGCTTTGATTTTAAGAACTCATTTACTGTTCCTCTACGCTCCGTTTCTTCGACATTCTATTCTAACCATCAAGACTAAACATTCCCAACAAAAGTTTCGAGAAACGTCGACCGTGACAAGGTTTTTTAGCACGTACTTCTAACTAACCAGGTTAGGGAATCGATTTAAAGCACTCATTTACTTTTTTATACACTCCATTTCTTCCAAATTCTATTCAAAATCATTATGCTCGATCACTCCCAACAGGAATTCTAAAAACGCCGACCGCTACCCAGTTTTTTTATCACGAGGTTCAAACGTCCTGGATTATGGTTCACAAATTAGGGCTTTGATTTTAAGAACTCATTTACTGTTTTTCTACACTCCGTTTCTTCGACATTCTATTCTAAACCATCAAGACTAATCATTCCCAACAAAAGTTTCGAGAAGCGTCGACCGTGACACGGTTTTATAGCACGTACTTCTAACTAACCAGGTTAGGGAATCGATTTAAAGCACTCTTTTACTGCTTTATGCACTCCATTTCTTCCAAATTCTATTCTAAATCATTATGCCCGATCACTCCCAACAGGAATTCGAAAAACGCCGACCGCTACTCAGTTTTTTTATCACGAGGTTCAAACGTCCTGGATTATGGTTCACAAATTAGGGCTTCGATTTTAAGCACTCTTTTACTTTTTTTCTACACTCCGTTTCTTCGACATTCTATTCTAAACCATCAAGACTAAACATCCCCAACAAAAGTTTCGAGAAGCGTCGAACGTGACACGGTTTTATAGCACGTACTTCTAACTAACCAAGTTAGGGAATCGATTTAAAGCACTTCTTTACTATTTTATGCACTCCATTTCTTCCAAATTCTATTCAAAATCCTTATGCCCGATCACTCTCAACAGAAATTTCAAAAAACCGCCGACTGCTACTTTGTTTTTTTATCACGAGGTTCAAACGTTCTGGATTATGGTTCACAAATTAGGGCTTTGATTTTAAGAACTCATTTACTGTTTTTCTACACTCCGTTTCTTCGACATTCTATTCTAAACCATCAAGACTAAACATTCCCAACAAAAGTTTCGAGAAACGTCGACCGTGACACGGTTTTTTAGCACGTACTTCTAACTAAGAAGGTTAGGGAATCGATTTAAAGCACTCTTTTACTGCTTTATGCACTCCATTTCTTCCAAATTCTATTAAAAATCATTATGTCCGATCACTTTCAACAGGAATTTCGAAAAACGCCGACCGCTACTCAGTTTTTTTATCACGAGGTTCAAACGTCCTGGATTATGGTTCACAAATTAGGGCTTCGATTTTAAGAACTCATTTACTGTTTTTCTACACTCTGTTTCTTCGACATTCTATTTTAAACCATCAGGACTAAACATTCCCAACAAAAGTTTCGAGAAACGTCGACCGTGACACGGTTTTTTAGCTCGTACTTCAAACTAACAAGGTTAGGGAATCGATTTAAAGCACTTTTTTACTGTTTTTTGCACTCAATTTCTTCTAAATTCTATTCAAAATCATTATGCCCGATCACTCCCAACAGGAATTCGAAAAATGCCGACCGCTACTCAGTTTTTTTATCACGTGGTTCAAACGTCCTGGATTATGGTTCACAAAATTTGGACTTTGATTTTAAGAACTCTTTTACTTTTTTTCTACACTCCGTTTCTTCGACATTCTATTCTAAACCATCAAGACTAATCATTCCCAACAAAAGTTTCGAGAAACGTCGACCGTGACACGGTTTTTTAGCACGTACTTCTAACTAACAAGGTTAGGGAATCGATTTAAAGCACTCTTTTACTGCTTTATGCACTCCATTTCTTCCAAATTCTATTAAAAATCATTATGTCCGATCACTTTCAACAGGAATTTCGAAAAACGCCGACCGCTACTCAGTTTTTTTATCACGAGGTTCAAACGTCCTGGATTATGGTTCACAAATTAGGGCTTCGATTTTAAGCACTCTTTTACTTTTTTTCTACACTCCGTTTCTTCGACATTCTATTCTAAACCATCAAGACTAAACATCCCCAACAAAAGTTTCGAGAAGCGTCGAACGTGCCACGGTTTTATAACACGTACTTCTAACTAACCAGGTTAGGGAATCGATTTAAAGCACTCTTTTACTGTTTTATGCACACCATTTCTTCCAAATTCTATTCAAAATCGTTATGCCCGATCATTCCCAACAGAAATTTCGAAAACCGCCGACCGCTACTCAGTTTTTTTATCACAAGGTTCAAACGTCCTGGATTATGGTTCACAAATTAGGGCTTCGATTTTAAGCACTCTTTTACTTTATTTCTACGCTCCGTTTATTCGACATTCTATTCTAAACCATCAAGACTAAACATCCCCAACAATAGTGTCGAGAAACGTCGACCGTGACACGGTTTTTTAGCACGTACTTCTAACTAACCAGGTTAGGGAATCGATTAAAAGCACTCCTTTACTGTTTTATGCACCTCATTTCTTCCAAATTCAATTCAAAATCATTATGCCCGATCAATCTCAACAGGAATTTCGAAAACCGTCGACCGCTACTCAGTTTTTTTATCACGAGGTTCAAACGTCCTGGATTATGGTTCACAAATTAGGGCTTTGATTTTAAGAACTCATTTACTGTTCTTCGACATTCTATTCTAAACAATCAAGACTAATTATTCCCAACAAAAGTTTCGAGAAACGTCGACCGTGACACAGTTTTTTAGCACGTACTTCAAAGTAACCAGGTTAGGGAATCGATTTAAAGCACTCTTTTACTGTTTTATGCACTCCATTTCTTCAAAATTCTATTCTAAATCATTATTCCCGATCACTCCGAGCAGGAATTTCGAAAAACGCCGACCGCTACTCAGTTTTTTTATCACGTGGTTCAAACTTCCTGGATTAGGGTTCACAAATTAGGGTTTCGATTTTAAGTACTATTTTTCTACACTCCGTTTCTTTGACATTCTATTCTATTCTAAACAATCAAGACTAATTATTCCCAACAAAAGTTTCGAGAAACGTCGACCGTGACACAGTTTTTTAGCACGTACTTCTAACTAACCAGGTTAGGGAATCGATTTAAAGCACTCTTTTACTGTTTTTTGCACTCCATTTCTTCCAAATTCTATTCAAAATCATTTTGCCCGATCACTCCAACGGGTATTCGAAAAACGCCGACCGCTACTCAGTTTTTTTATCACGAGGTTCAAACGTCTTGGATTACGGTTCACAAATTAGGGCTTTGATTTTAAGAACTCTTTTACTATTTTTCTACAGTCCGTTTCTTCGACATTCTATTCTAAACAATCAAAACTAATTATTCCCAACAAAAGTTTCGAGAAACGTCGACCGTGACACGGTTTTTTAGCACGTACTTCTAACTAACCAGGTTAGGGAATCGATTAAAAGCACTCTTTTACTGTTTTATGCACCTCATTTCTTCCAAATTCTATTCAAAATCATTATGCCCGATCAATCTCAACAGGAATTTCGAAAACCGTCGACCGCTACTCAGTTTTTTATCACGAGATTCAAACGTCCTGGATTATGGTTCACAAATTAGGGCTTTGATTTTAAGAACTCATTTACTGTTCTTCGACATTCTATTCTAAACAATCAAGACTAATTATTCCCAACAAAAGTTTCGAGAAACGTCGACCGTGACACAGTTTTTTAGCACGTACTTCTAACTAACCAGGTTAGGGAATCGATTAAAAGCACTCTTTTACTGTTTTATGCACCTCATTTCTTCCAAATTCTATTCAAAATCATTATGCCCGATCAATCTCAACAGGAATTTCGAAAACCGTCGACCGCTACTCAGTTTTTTTATCACGAGGTTCAAACGTCCTGGATTATGGTTTACAAATTAGGGCTTTGATTTTAAGCACTCTTTTCCTTTTTTTCTACACTCCGTTTCTTCGACATTCTATTCTAAACAATCAAGACTAAACATTCCCAACCAAAGTTTCGAGAAAAGTCGAACGTGAGACGGTTTTCTAGCACGTACTTCTAACTAACAAGGTTAGGGAATCGATTTAAAGCACTCTTTTACTGTTTTTTGCACTCCATTTCTTCCAAATTCTATTCAAAATCATTATGCCCGATAACTCCCAACGGGTATTCGAAAAACACCGACCGTTACTCAGTGTTTTTATCACGAGGTTCAAACGTCTTGGATTACGGTTCACAAATTAGGGCTTTGATTTTAAGAACTCTTTTACTATTTTTCTCCAGTCCTTTTCTTCGACATTCTATTCTAAACAATTAAAACTAATTATTCCCAACAAAAGTTTCGAGAAACGTCGACCGTGACACGATTTTTTAGCACGTACTTCTAACTTACCAGGTTAGGGAATCGATTTCAAGCACTTCTTTAAGGTTTTATGCACTCTATTTCCCCCAAATTCTAGTCAAAATCATTATGCCCGATCACTCTCAACAGAAATTTCGAAAACTGCCGACCGCTACTCAGTTTTTTTATCACGAGGTTCAAACGTCTTGGATTACGTTTCACAAATTAGGGCTTTGATTTTAAGAACTCTTTTACTATTTTTCTACAGTCCGTTTCTTCGACATTCTATTCTAAACAATCAAGACTAATCATTCCCAACAAAAGTTTCGAGAAACGTCGACCATGACACGGTTTTTTAGCACGTACTTCTAACTAACCAGGTTAGGGAATCGATTTAAAGCACTCTTTTACTGTTTTATGCACTCCATTTCTTCCAAATTCTATTCAAAATCATTATGCCCGATCATTCCGAGNGCACTCCATTTCTTCCAAATTCTATTCAAAATCATTATGCCCGATCATTCCCAACAGAAATTTCGAAAACCGCTGACCGCTACTCAGTTTTTTTATCACGAGGTTCAAACGTCCTGGATAATGGTTCACAAATTAGGGCTTTGATTCTAAGCACTCTTTTACTTTATTTATACGCTCCGTTTATTCGACATTCTATTCTAAACCATCAAGACTAAACGTTCCCAACAAAAGTTTCGAGAAAAGTCGAACATGACAAGGTTTTCTAGCACGTACTTCTATCTAACCAGGTTAGGGAATCGATTAAAAGCACTCCTTTACTGTTTTATGCACCTCATTTCTTCCAAATTCTATTCAAAATCATTATGCCCGATCAATCTCAACAGGAATTTCGAAAACCGTCGACCGCTACTCAGTTTTTTATCACGAGGTTCAAACGTCCTGGATTATGGTTTGCAAATTAGGGCTTTGATTTTAAGCACTCTTTTACTATTTTTCTACAGTCCGTTTCTTCGACATTCTATTCTAAACAATCAAGACTAATTATTCCCAACAAAAGTTTCGAGAAACGTCGACCGTGACACGGTTTTTTAGCACGTACTTCTAACTAACCAGGTTAGGGAATCGATTAAAAGCACTCTTTTACTGTTTTATGCACCTCATTTCTTCCAAATTCTATTCAAAATCATTATGCCCGATCAATCTCAACAGGAATTTCGAAAACCGTCGACCGCTACTCAGTTTTTTATCACAAGGTTCAAACGTCCTGGATTATGGTTTACAAATTAGGGCTTTGATTTTAAGCACTCTTTTACTATTTTTCTACAGTCCGTTTCTTCGACATTCTATTCAAAACCATCAAGACTAAACATTCCCAACAAAAGTTTTGAGAAAAGTCGAACGTGACACGGTTTTCTAGCATGTACTTCTAACTAACGAGGTTAGGAATCGATTTAAAGCACTCTTTTACTGTTTTATGCACTCCATTTCGTCCAAATTCTATTCAAAATCATTATGCCCGATCACTCCCAACGGGAATTCGAAAAACGCCGACCGCTACTCAGTTTTTTTATCACGAGGTTCAAAC
>NW_019272181.1:88021-90727 GCF_002738345.1 Cucurbita maxima
ATTTAAAGCACTCTTTTACTGTTTTATGCACTCCATTTCTTCCAAATTCAATTCAAAATCATTATGCCCGATCACTCCGAACAGGAATTTTGAAAACTGCCGACCGCTACTCAGTTTTTTTATCACGAGGTTCAAACGTCCTGGATTATGGTTCACAAATTAGGGCTTTGATTTTAAGAACTCTTTTACTGTTTTTCTACACTCCGTTTCTTCGACATTCTATTCTAAACCATCAAGACTAAACATTCCCAACAAAAGTTTCGAGAAACGGCGACCATGACACGGTTTTTTAGCACGTACTTCTAACTAACCAGGTTAGGGAATCGATTTAAAGCACTCTTTTACTGTTTTATGCACTCCATTTCTTCCAAATTCAATTCAAAATCATTATGCCCGATCACTCCCAACGGGAATTCGAAAAACGCCGACCGCTACTCAGTTTTTTTATCACGAGG
The DNA here is from genome assembly GCF_002738345.1 of Cucurbita maxima. Lineage (NCBI taxonomy): Eukaryota > Viridiplantae > Streptophyta > Magnoliopsida > Cucurbitales > Cucurbitaceae > Cucurbita > Cucurbita maxima. The sequence continues at coordinate 88,477 of NW_019272181.1, forward strand.
TTCAAACGTCCTGGATTATGGTTCACAAATTAGGGCTTTGATTTTAAGAACTCATTTACTGTTTTTCTACAGTCCGTTTCTTCGACATTCTATTCTAAACCATCAAGACTAAACATTCCCAACAAAAGTTTCGAGAAACGGCGACCATGACACGGTTTTTTAGCACGTACTTCTAACTAACCAGGTTAGGGAATCGATTTAAAGCACTATTTTACTGTTTTAGGCACTCCATTTCGTCCAAATTCTATTCAAAATCATTATGCCCGATCACTCCCAACGGGAATTCGAAAAACGCCGACCGCTACTCAGTTTTTTTATCACGAAGTTCAAACGTCTTGGATTACGATTCACAAATTAGGGCTTTGATTTTAAGAACTCTTTTACTGTTTTTCTACAGTCCGTTTCTTCGACATTCTATTCTAAACCATCAAGACTAAACATTCCCAACAAAAGATTCGAGAAACGTCGATCGTGACACGGTTTTTTTAGCACTAACGTCTAACTAACCAGGTTTGGGAATCGATTTAAAGCACTCTTTTACTGTTTTATGCACTCCATTTCTTCCAAATTCAATTCAAAATCATTATGCCCGATCACTCCGAACAGGAATTTCAAAAACCGCCGACCGCTACTCAGTTTTTTTATCACGAGGTTCAAACGTCCTGGATTATGGTTCACAAATTAGGGCTTTGATTCTAAGCACTCTTTTACTTTATTTCTACGCTCCGTTTATTCGACATTCTATTCTAAACCATCAAGACTAAACGTTCCCAACAAAAGTTTCGAGAAAAGTCGAACGTGACACGGTTTTCTAGCACGTACTTCTAACTAACAAGGTTAGGAAATCGATTTAAAGCACTCTTTTACTGTTTTTTGCACACTATTTCTTACAAATTCTATTCAAAATAATTTTGCCCGATCACTCCCAACGGGAATTCGAAAAACGCCGACCGCTACTCAGTTGTTTTATCACGAGGTTCAAACGTCTTGGATTACGGTTCACAAATTAGGGCTTTGATTTTAAGAACTCTTTTACTGTTTTTCTACAGTTCGTTTCTACGACATTCTATTCTAAACAATCAAAACTAATCATTCCCAACAAAAGTTTCGAGAAACGTCGACCGTGACACGGTTTTTTAGCACGTACTTCTAACTAACAAGGTTAGGGAATCGATTTAAAGCACTCTTTTACTGTTTTATGCACTCCATTTCTTCCAAATTCAATTCAAAATCATTTTGCCCGATCACTCCCAACAGGAATTTCGAAAATCGCCGACCACTACTCGGTTTTTTTATCACGAGGTTCAAACGTCCTCGATTATGGTTCACAAATTAGGGCTTTGATTTTAAGAACTTTTTTACTGTTTTTCTACTGTCCGTTTCTTCGACATTCTATTCTAAACCATCAAGACTAAACATTCCAACAAAAGTTTCGAGAAAAGTCGAACATGACACGGTTTTCTAGCACGTACTTCTAACTAACAATGTTAGGGAATCGATTTAAAGCACTCTTTTACTGTTTTTTGCACTCTATTTCTTCCAAATTCTATTCAAAATAATTATGCCCGATCACTCCCAACGGGAATTCGAAAAACGCCGACCGCTACTCAGTTGTTTTATCACGAGGTTCAAACGTCTTGGATTACGGTTCACAAATTAGGGCTTTGATTTTAAGAACTCTTTTACTATTTTTCTACAGTCCGTTTCTACGACATTCTATTCTAAACAATCAAAACTAATCATTCCCAACAAAAGTTTCGAGAAACGTCGACCGTGACACGGTTTTTTAGCACGTACTTCTAACTAACCAGGTTAGGGAATCGATTTAAAGCACTCTTTTACTGTTTTATGCACTCCATTTCTTCCAAATTCAATTCAAAATCATTTTGCCCGATCACTCCCAACAGGAATTTCGAAAATCGCCGACCGCTACTCGGTTTTTTTATCACGAGGTTCAAACGTCCTCGATTATGGTTCACAAATTAGGGCTTTGATTTTAAGAACTCTTTTACTGTTTTTCTACTGTCCGTTTCTTCGACATTCTATTCTAAACCATCAAGACTAAACATTCCAACAAAAGTTTCGAGAAAAGTCGAACATGACACAGTTTTCTAGCACGTACTTCTAACTAACAATGTTAGGGAATCGATTTAAAGCACTCTTTTACTGTTTTTTGCACTCTATTTCTTCCAAATTCTATTCAAAATAATTATGCCCGATCACTCCCAACGGGAATTCGAAAAACGCCGAC
>NW_019272181.1:91785-93667 GCF_002738345.1 Cucurbita maxima
GTGACACGGTTTTTTAGCACGTACTTCTAACTAACCAGGTTAGGGAATCGATTTAAAGCACTCTTTTACTGTTTTATGCACTCCATTTCTTCCAAATTCAATTCAAAATCATTTTGCCCGATCACTCCCAACAGGAATTTCGAAAATCGCCGACCGCTACTCGGTTTTTTTATCACGAGGTTCAAACGTCCTCGATTATGGTTCACAAATTAGGGCTTTGATTTTAAGAACTCTTTTACTGTTTTTCTACTGTCCGTTTCTTCGACATTCTATTCTAAACCATCAAGACTAAACATTCCAACAAAAGTTTCGAGAAAAGTCGAACATGACACAGTTTTCTAGCACGTACTTCTAACTAACAATGTTAGGGAATCGATTTAAAGCACTCTTTTACTGTTTTTTGCACTCTATTTCTTCCAAATTCTATTCAAAATAATTATGCCCGATCACTCCCAACGGGAATTCGAAAAACGCCGACCGCTACTCAGTTTTTTTATCACGAGGTTCAAACGTCTTGGATTACAGTTCACAAATTAGGGCTTTGATTTTAAGAACTCTTTCACTGTTTTTCTACTATCCGTTTCATCGACATTCTATTCTTAACCATCAAGATTAAACATTCCCAACAAAAGTTTCGAGAAAAGTCGAACATGACACGGTTTTCTAGCACGTACTTCTAACTAACAATGTTAGGGAATCGATTTAAAGCACTCTTTTACTGTTTTTTGCACTCTATTTCTTCCAAATTCTATTCAAAATAATTATGCCCGATCACTCCCAACGGGAATTCGAAAAACGCCGACTGCTACTCAGTTTTTTTATCACGAGGTTCAAACGTCTTAGATTACAGTTCACAAATTAAGGCTTTGATTTTATGAACTCTTTTACTGTTTTTCTACAGTCCGTTTCTTCGACATTCTATTCTAAACAATCAAGATTAAACATTCCCAACAAAAGTTTCGAGAAAAGTCGAACGTGACACGGTTTTTTATCACGCACTTCTAACTAACAAGGTGAGGGAATCGATTTAAAGCACTCTTTTACTGTTTTTTGCACTCCATTTCTTCCAAATTCTATTGAAAATCATTATGCCCGATCACTCCCAATAGGAATTTCGAAAACCGCCGACCGCTACTCAGTTTTTTTATCACGAGGTTCAAACGTCCTGGATTATGGTTCACAAATTAGGGCTTTGATTTTAAGAACGCATTTACTGTTTTTCTTCTCTCCGTTTCTTCGACATTCTATTCTAAACCATCAAGACTAAACATTCCCAACAAAAGTTTCGAGAAACGTCGACCGTGACACGGTTTTTTAGCACGTACTTCTAACTAACCAGGTTAGGGAATCGATTTAAAGCACTCTTTTACTGTTTTATGCACTCTCTTTCTTCCAAATGCAATTCAAAATCATTATGCCCGATCACTCCCAACAGGAATTTCGAAAACCGCCGACTGCTACTCAGTTTTTTTATCACGAGGTTCAAACGTCCTGGATTATGGTTCACAAATTAGGGCTTTGATTTTAAGAACTCATTTACTATTTTTCTACACTCCGTTTCTTCGACATTNGGGCTTTGATTTTAAGAACTCATTTATTGTTTTTCTACACTCCATTTCTTCGACATTATATTCTAAAACATCAAGACTAAACATTCCCAACAAAAGTTTAGAGAAAAGTCGAACGTGACACAGTTTTCTAGCATGTACTTCTTACTAACAATGTTAGGGAATCGATTTAAAGCACTCTTTTATTGTTTTTTGCACTCTATTTCTTCCAAATTCTATTCAAAATAATTATGCCCGATCACTCCCAACGGGAATTCGAAAAACGCCGACCGCTACTCAGTTTTTTTATCACGAGGTTCAAACGTCCTGGATTA
>NW_019272181.1:93686-109824 GCF_002738345.1 Cucurbita maxima
CGCCGACCGCTACTCAGTTTTTTTATCACGAGGTTCAAACGTCCTGGATTATGGTTCACAAATTAGGGATTCGATTTTAAGAACTCTTTTACTGTTTTTCTACTGTCCGTTTCTTCGACATTCTATTCTAAACCATCAAGACTAAACATTCCCAACAAAAGTTTCGAGAAACGTCGACCGTGACACGGTTTTTTAGCACGCACTTCTAACTAACCAGGTTAGGGAATCGATTTAAAGCACTCTTTTACTTTTTTTTGCACTCCATTTCTTCCAAATTCTATTCAAAATAATTATGCCCGATCACTCCCAACAAGAATTTTGAAAAACGCCGACCGCTACTCAGTTTTTTTATCACGAGGTTCAAACGTCCTGGATTATGGTTCACAAATTAGGGCTTTGATTTTAAGAACTCATTTACTATTTTTCTACACTCCGTTTCTTCGACATTCTATTCTAAACCATCAAGACTAAACATTCCCAACAAAAGTTTCGAGAAAAGTCGAACGTGACACGGTTTTCTAGCACGTACTTCTAACTAACAATGTTAGGGAATCGATTTAAAGCACTCTTTTACTGTTTTTTGCACTCCATTTCTTCCAAATTCAATTCAAAATCATAATGCCCGATCACTCCCAACGGGAATTTCGAAAATCGCCGACCGCTACTCGGTTTTTTTATCACGAGGTTCAAACGTCCAAGATTATGGTTTACAAATTAGGGCTTTGATTTTAAGAACTCTTCTACTCTTTTTCTACGGTCCGTTTCTTCGACATTCTATTCTAAACCATCAAGACTAAACGTTCCCAACAAAAGTTTCGAGAAACGTCGACTGTGACACGGTTTTTTAGCACGCACTTCTAACTAACCAGGTTTGGGAATCGATTTAAAGCACTCTTTTACTGTTTTTTGCACTCCATTTCTTCCAAATTCTATTCAAAATCATTATGCCCGATCACTCCTAATAGGAATTTCGAAAACCGCCGACCGCTACTCAGTTTTTTTATCACGAGGTTCAAACGTCCTGGATTATGGTTCACAAATTAGGGCTTTGATTTTAAGAACTCATTTACTGTTTTTCTACACTCCGTTTCTTCGACATTCTATTCTAAACCATCAAGACTAAACATTCCCAACAAAAGTTTCGAGAAACGTCGAACGTGACACGATTTTCTAGCACGCACTTCTAACTAATCAGGTTAGGGAATCGATTTAAAGCACTCTTTTACTGTTTTTTGCACTCCATTTCTTCCAAATTCTATTCAAAATAATTATGCCCGATCACTCCCAACAAGAATTTTGAAAAACGCCGACCGCTACTCAGTTTTTTTATCACGAGGTTCAAACGTCCTGGATTATGGTTCACAAATTAGGGCTTTGATTTTAAGAATTCATTTACTATTTTTCTACAGTCCGTTTCTTCGACATTCTATTCTAAACAATCAAGATTAAACATTCCCAACAAAAGTTTCGAGAAAAGTCGAACGTGACACGGTTTTTTATCACGCACTTCTAACTAACCAGGTGAGGGAATCGATTTAAAGCACTCTTTTACTGTTTTTTGCACTCCATTTCTTCCAAATTCTATTGAAAATCATTATGCCCGATCACTCCCAATAGGAATTTCGAAAAACGCCGACCGGTACTCAGTTTTTTTATCACGAGGTTCAAACGTCTTGAATTATGGTTCACAAATTAGGGCTTCGATTTTAAGCACTCTTTTACTTTTTTTCTACCCTCCGTTTATTCGACATTCTATTCTCAACAATCAAGACTAAACATCCCCAACAAAAGTTTCGAGAAACGTCGAACGTGACACGATTTTTTAGCACATACTTCTAACTAACCAGGTTAGGGAATCGATTTAAAGCACTCTTTTACTGTTTTATACACTCCATTTCTTCCAAATTCTATTCAAAATCATTATGCCCGTTCACTCCTAATAGAAATTTCGAAAACCGCCGACCGCTACTCAGTTTTTTTATCACGTGGTTCAAACGTCCTATATATGGGTTCACAAATTAGGGTTTCGGTTTTAAGCACTATTTTTCTACACTCTGTTTCTTCGACATTCTATTCTAATACATCAAGACTAAACTAAACATTCCCTACAAAAGTTTCAAGAAACGTCCACCGTGACACAGTTTTTTTAGCACGTACTTCTAACTAATTAGGTTAGGGAATCGATTTAAAGCACTCTTTTACTGTTTTATGCACTCCATTTCTTAAAAATTCTATTCTAAATCATTATTCCCGATCACTCCGAGCAGCACTCTTTAACTTTTTTTCTACACTCCGTTTCTTCGACATTTTATTCTAAACCATCAAGACTAAACATTCCCAACAAAAGTTTCGAGAAACGTCGACCGTGACACGGTTTTTTAGCACGCACTTTTAACTAACAAGGTTAGGGAATCGATTTAAAGCACTCTTTTACTGTTTTATGCACTCCATTTCCTGCAAATTCTATTCAAAATCATTATGCCTGATCAATCCCAACAGGAATTTCGAAAACCGCCGGACGCTACTCAGTTTTTTTATCACGAGGCAAACGTCCTGGATTATGGTTCAAAAATTAGGGCTTCGGTTTTAAGAACTCTTTTACTTTTTTTCTACGCTCCGTTTATTCGACATTCTATTCTAAACAATCAAGACTAAACATCCTCAACAAAAATTTCGAGAAACGTCGATCGTGACACGGTTTTTTAGCACGTACTTCTAACTAACCAGGTTAGGGAATCGATTTAAAGCACTCCTTTACTGTTTTATGCACTCCATTTCTTCCAAATTCTATTCAAAATCATTATGCCCGATCACTCCCAACAAGAATTTTGAAAACTACCGTCTGCTACTCAGTTTTTTTATCACGAGGTTCAAACGTTCTTGATCATGGTTCACAAATTAGGGCTTTGATTTTAAGAACTCTTTTACTGTTTTTCTACGCTCCGTTTCTTCGACATTCTATTCTAAACCATCAAGACTAAACATTCCCAACAAAAGTTTCGAGAAACGTCGACCCTGACACGGTTTTTTAGCACGTACTTCAAAGTAACAAGGTTAGGGAATCGATTTAAAGCACTCCTTTACTGTTTTATGCATTCCATTTCTTCCAAATTCTATTTAAAATCATTATGCTCGATCACTCTCAACAGGAATTTCGAAAACCGCCGACCGCTACTCAATTTTTTTATCACGAGGTTCAAACGTCCTGGATTATGGTTCACAAATTAGGGCTTCGATTTTAAGCACTCATTTACTTTTTTACTACACTCCGTTTATTCGACATTCTATTCTAAACCATCAAGACTAAACATCCCCAACAAAAGATTCGAGAAACGCCGACCGTGACACGGTTTTTTAGCACGTACTTTTAACTAACCAGGTTAGGGAATCGATTTAAAGCACTCCTTTACTGTTTTATCCACTCCATTTCTTCCAAATTCTTTTCAAAATAATTATGCCCGATCACTCTCAATAGGAATTTCGAAAACCGCTGACCGCTACTAAGTTTTTTTATCACGAGGTTCAAACGTCCTGGATTATGGTTCACAAATTAGGGCTTCGATTTTAAGCACTCTTTTACTTTTTTTCTACACTCTGTTTGTTCGACATTCTATTTTAAACCATCAAGACTAAACATCCCCAACAAAAGTTTCGAGAAACGTCGACCGTGACTCGGTTTTTTACCACGTACTTCTAACTAACCAGGTTAGGGAATCGATTTAAAGCACTCTTTTACTGTTTTATGCACACCGTTTCTTCCAAATTCTATTCAAAATCATTATGCCCGATCACTCCCAACAGGAATTTCGAAAATCGCCTACCGCTACTCAGTTTTTTTATCACGAGGTTCAAACGTCCTGGATTATGGTTCACAAATTAGGGCTTTGATTTTAAGCACTATTTTTCTACACTCCGTTTCTTCGACATTCTATTCTAAATCATCAAGACTAAACATTCCCAACAAAAGTTTCAAGAAACGTCGATCGTGATACGGTTTTTTTAGCACGTACGTCTAACTAACCAGGTTAGGGAATCGATTTAAAGCACTCTTTTACTGTTTTATGCACTCCATTTCTTCCAAATTCTATTCAAAATCATTATGCCCGATCACTCTCAACAGGAATTTCGAAAACCGCCGACCGCTTCTCAGTTTTTTTATCACGAGGTTCAAATGTCCTGGATTATGGTTCACAAATTAGGGCTTCGATTTTAAGCACTCTTTTACTTTTTTTCTACACTCCGTTTGTTCGACATTCTATTCTAAACCATCAAGACTAAACATCCCCAAAAAAAGTTTCGAGAAACGTCGATCGTGACATGGTTTTTTTAGCACGTACGTCTAACTAACCAGGTTAGGGAATCCATTTAAAGCACTCTTTTACTATTTTATGCACTCCATTTCTTCAAAATTTTATTCTAAATCATTATTCCCGATCACTCCGAGCAGGAATTTCGAGAAACGCCGACCGCTACTTAGTTTTTTTATCACGTGGTTCAAACGTCCTAGATTAGTGTTAACCAATTAGGGCTTCCATTTTAAGCACTCTTTTACTTTTTTTCTACACTCCGTTTCTTCGACATTCTATTCTAAATCATAAAGACTAAACATTCCCAAAAAAATTTTCGAGAAACGTCGACCGTGACACGAGTTTTTTCGCACGTCCGTCTAACTAACCAGGTTAGGGAATCGATTTAAAACACTCTTTTACTGTTTTATGCACTCCATTTCTTCAAAATTCTATTCTAAATCATGATTCCCGATCACTCCGAGTAGGAATTTCGAAAAACGCCGACCGCTACTCTGTTTTTTTTATCACGTGGTTCAAACTTCCTCGATTAGTGTTCACCAATTAGAGCTTCCATTTTAAGCACTCTTTTACTTTTTTTCTACACTCCGTTTCTTCTACATTCTATTCTAAATCATAAAGACTAAACATTCCCAAAAAAAGTTTCGAGAAACGTCGACCGTGACACGATTTTTTTCGCACGTCCGTCTAACTAACCAGGTTAGGGAATCGATTTAAAACACTCTTTTACTGTTTTATGCACTCCATTTCTTAAAATTCTATTCTAATTCATTATTCCCGATCACTCCGAGCAGGAATTTGTAAAAACGCCGACCGCTACTAAGTTTTTTTATCACGTGGTTCAAACCTCTTGGATTAGGGTTCAGAAATTAGGGTTCCGATTTTAAGCACTATTTTTCTACACTCCGTTTCTTCGACATTCTATTCTAAATCATCAAGAATAAACTAAACATTCCCAACAAAAGTTTCGAGAAACGTCCACCGTGACACAGTTTTTTTAGCACGTACTTCTAACTAACAAGGTTAGGGAATCAATTTAAAGCACTCTTTTACTGTTTTATGCACTCCGTTTCTTCAAAATTCTATTCTAAATCATTATTCCCGATCGCTCCGAGCAGGAATTTCGAGAAACGCCGAACGCTACTCAGTTTTTTTATCACGTGGTTCAAACGTCCTAGATTAGTGTTCACCAATTAGGGCTTCGATTTTAAGCACTCTTTTACTTTTTTTCTACACTCCGTTTCTTCGACATTCTATTCTCAATAATCAAGACTAAACATTCCCAAAAAAAGTTTCGAGAAACGTCGACCGTGACACGATTTTTTTCGCACGTCCGTCTAACTAACCAGGTTAGGGAATCGATTTAAAACACTCTTTTACTGTTTTATGCACTCCATTTCTTCAAAATTATATTCTAAATCATGATTCCCGATCACTCCGAGTAGGAATTTCGAAAAACGCCGACCGCTACTCTGTTTTTTTATCACGTGGTTCAAACGTCCTGGATAGGGTTCACAAATTAGGGTTTCGATTTTCAGCACTATTTTTCTACACTCCGTTTCTTCGACATTCTATTCTAAATCATCAAGACTAAACTAAACATCCCCAACAAAAGTTTCAAGAAACGTCGACCGTGACACGGTTTTTTTAGCACGTACGTCTAACTAAGAAAGTTAGGGAATCGATTTAAAGCACTCTTTTACTGTTTTATGCGCTCCATTTCTTTAAAATTCTATTCTAAATCATTATTCCCGATCACTCCGAGCAGGAATTTCGAAAAACGCCATTCGCTACTCAGTTTTTTTATCATGTGGTTCAAACCTCCTAGATTAGGGTTCACAAATTACGGCTTCGATTTTAAGCATTCTGTTACTTTTTTCTTCACACCGTTTCTTCGACATTCTATTCTAAATCATCAAGACTAAACATTCCCAACAAAAGTTTCGAGAAACGTCGACCGGACACGGTTTTTTTAGCACGTACGTCTAACTAACCAGGTTAGGGAATCGATTTAAAGCACTCTTTTACTATTTTATGCACTCCATTTCTTCCAAATTCTATTCAAAATCATTATGCTCGATCACTCTCAACAGGAATTTCGAAAACCGCCGACCGCTTCTCAGTTTTTTCATCACGTGGTTCAAACGTCCAGGATTATGGTTCACAAATTAGGGCTTCGATTTTAAGCACTCTGTTACTTTTTTCTTCACACAGTTTCTTCGACATTCTATTCTAAATCATCAAGACTAAACATTCCCAACAAAAGTTTCGTGAAACGTCGACCGTGACACGATTTTTTTAGCACGTACTTCTAACTAACCAGGTTAGAGAATCGATTTAAACCACTCTTTTCCTTTTTTATGCACTCTATTTCTTCAAAATTCTATTCTAAATCATTATTCCCGATCACTCCGAGCAGGAATTTCGAAAAACGCCGCCCAAGTCAGTTTTTTTATCATGTGGTTCAAACCTCCTAGATTAGGGTTCACAAATTAGGGCTTCGATTTTAAGCACTCTGTTACTTTTGTCTTCACACCGTTTCTTCGACATTCTATTCTAAATCATCAAGACTAAACATTCCCAACAAAAGTTTCGAGAAACGTCGACCGTGACACGGTTTTTTTAGCACGTACGTCTAACTAACCAGGTTAGGGAATCGATTTAAAGCACTCTTTTACTGTTTTATGCACTCCATTTCTTCCAAATTTTATTCAAAATCATTATGCCCAATCACTCTCAACAGGAATTTTGAAAACCGCCGACCGCTTCTCAGTTTTTTTATCACGAGGTTCAAACGTCCTGGATTATGGTTCACAAATTAGGGCTTCGATTTTAAGCACTCTTTTACTTTTTTTCTACACTCCGTTTGTTCGACATTCTATTCTAAACCATCAAGACTAAACATGCCCAACAAAAGTTTCGAGAAACGTTGACTGTGACTCGGTTTTTTACCACGTACTTCTAACTAACAAGGTTAGGGAATCGATTTAAAGAACTCTTTTACTGTTTTATGCACTCCGTTTCTTCCAAATTCTATTCAAAATCATTATGCCCGATCACTCTCAACAGGAATTTCGAAAACCGCCGACCGCTTCTCAGTTTTTTTATCACGAGGTAGAAACGTCCTGGATTCTGGTTCACAAATTAGGGCTTTGATTTTAAGCACTATTTTTCTACGCTCCGTTTCTTCGACATTCTATTCTAAATCATCAAGACTAAACATTCCCAACAAAAGTTTCGAGAAACGTCGATCGTTATACGGTTTTTTTAGCATGTACTTTCAACTAACCAGGTTAGGGAATCGATTTAAAGCACTCTTTTACTGTTTTATGCACTCCATTTCTTCAAAATTCTATTCTAAATCATTATTCCCGATCACTCCGAGCAGGAATTTCGAAAAACGCCGACCGCTACTCAGTTTTTTTATCACGTGGTTCAAACTTCCTGGATTAGGGTTCACAAATTAGGGTTTCGATTTTAAGTACTATTTTTCTACACTCCGTTTCTTTGACATTCTATTCTAAATCATCAAGACTAAACTAAACATTCCCAACAAAAGTTTCGAGAAACGTCGACCGTGACACAGTTTTTTTAGCACGTACTTCTAACTAACCAGGTTAGGGAATCGATTTAAAGCACTCTTTTACTGTTTTATGCACTCCGTTTCTTCAAAATTCTATTCAAAATCATTATGCCCGATCACTCTCAACAGAAATTTCGAAAACCGCCGACCGCTTCTCAGTTTTTTTATCACGAGGTTCAAACGTCCTGGATTATGGTTCACAAATTAGGGCTTTGATTTTAAGCACTCTTTTACTTTTTTTCTACACTCCGTTTCTTCGACATTCTATTCTCAATAATAGAGACTAAACATTCCCAAAAAAGGTTTCGAGAAACGTCGACCGTGACATGATTTTTTTCGCACGTACGTCTAACTAACAAGGTTAGGGAATCCATTTAAAGCACTATTTTACTGTTTTATGCACTCCATTTCTTAAAATTCTATTCTAATTCATTATTCCCGATCACTCCGAGCAGGAATTTGTAAAAACGCCGACCGCTACTAAGTTTTTTTATCACGTGGTTCAAACGTCTTGGATTAGGGTTTAGAAATTAGGGTTTCGATTTTAAGCACTATTTTTCTACACTCCGTTTCTTCGACATTCTATTCTAAATCATCAAGAATAAACTAAACATTCCCAACAAAAGTTTCGAGAAACGTCCACCGTGACACAGTTTTTTTAGCACGTACTTCTAACTAACAAGGTTAGGGAATCAATTTAAAGCACTCTTTTACTTTTTTATGCACTCCGTTTCTTCAAAATTATATTCTAAATCATTATTCCCGATCACTCCGAGCAGGAATTTCGAGAAACGCCGAATGCTACTCAGTTTTTTTATCACGTGGTTCAAACGTCCTAGATTAGTGTTCACCAATTAGGGCTTCGATTTTAAGCACTCTTTTACTTTTTTTCTACACTCCGTTTCTTCGACATTCTATTCTCAATAATCAAGACTAAACATTCCCAAAAAAAGTTTCGAGAAACGTGTACCGTGACACCATTTTTTTCGCACGTCCGTCTAACTAACCAGGTTAGGGAATCGATTTAAAACACTCTTTTACTGTTTTATGCACTCCATTTCTTCAAAATTCTATTCTAAATCATGATTCCCGATCACTTCGAGCAGGAATTTCGAAAATCGCCGACCGCTACTCAATTTTTTTATCACGTGGTTCAAACGTCCTGGATAGGGTTCACAAATTAGGGTTTCGATTTTCAGCACTATTTTTCTACACTCCGTTTCTTCGACATTCTATTCTAAATCATCAAGACTAAACTAAACATCCCCAACAAAAGTTTCAAGAAACGTCGACCGTGACACGGTTTTTTTAGCACGTACGTCTAACTAACCAAGTTAGGGAATCGATTTAAAGCACTCTTTTACGTTTTTATGCACTCCATTTCTTCAAAATTCTATTCTAAATCGTGATTCCCGATCACTCCGAGCAGGAATTTCGAAAGACGCCATTCGCTACTCAGTTTTTTTATCATGTGGTTCAAACCTCCTAGATTAGGGTTCACAAATTACGGCTTCGATTTTAAGCATTCTGTTACTTTTTTCTTCACACCGTTTCTTCGACATTCTATTCTAAATCATCAAGACTAAACTAAACATCCCCAACAAAAGTTTCAAGAAACGTCGACCGTGACACGGTTTTTTTAGCACGTACGTCTAACTAACCAAGTTAGGGAATCGATTTAAAGCACTCTTTTACGTTTTTATGCACTCCATTTCTTCAAAATTCTATTCTAAATCGTGATTCCCGATCACTCCGAGCAGGAATTTCGAAAGACGCCATTCGCTACTCAGTTTTTTTATCATGTGGTTCAAACCTCCTAGATTAGGGTTCACAAATTACGGCTTCGATTTTAAGCATTCTGTTACTTTTTTCTTCACACCGTTTCTTCGACATTCTATTCTAAATCATCAAGACTAAACTAAACATCCCCAACAAAAGTTTCAAGAAACGTCGACCGTGACACGGTTTTTTTAGCACGTACGTCTAACTAACCAAGTTAGGGAATCGATTTAAAGCACTCTTTTACGTTTTTATGCACTCCATTTCTTCAAAATTCTATTCTAAATCGTGATTCCCGATCACTCCGAGCAGGAATTTCGAAAGACGCCATTCGCTACTCAGTTTTTTTATCATGTGGTTCAAACCTCCTAGATTAGGGTTCACAAATTACGGCTTCGATTTTAAGCATTCTGTTACTTTTTTCTTCACACCGTTTCTTCGACATTCTATTCTAAATCATCAAGACTAAACTAAACATCCCCAACAAAAGTTTCAAGAAACGTCGACCGTGACACGGTTTTTTTAGCACGTACGTCTAACTAACCAAGTTAGGGAATCGATTTAAAGCACTCTTTTACGTTTTTATGCACTCCATTTCTTCAAAATTCTATTCTAAATCGTGATTCCCGATCACTCCGAGCAGGAATTTCGAAAAACGCCATTCGCTACTCAGTTTTTTTATCATGTGGTTCAAACCTCCTAGATTAGGGTTCACAAATTACGGCTTCGATTTTAAGCATTCTGTTACTTTTTTCTTCACACCGTTTCTTCGACATTCTATTCTAAATCATCAAGACTAAACTAAACATCCCCAACAAAAGTTTCAAGAAACGTCGACCGTGACACGGTTTTTTTAGCACGTACGTCTAACTAACCAAGTTAGGGAATCGATTTAAAGCACTCTTTTACGTTTTTATGCACTCCATTTCTTCAAAATTCTATTCTAAATCGTGATTCCCGATCACTCCGAGCAGGAATTTCGAAAGACGCCATTCGCTACTCAGTTTTTTTATCATGTGGTTCAAACCTCCTAGATTAGGGTTCACAAATTACGGCTTCGATTTTAAGCATTCTGTTACTTTTTTCTTCACACCGTTTCTTCGACATTCTATTCTAAATCATCAAGACTAAACTAAACATCCCCAACAAAAGTTTCAAGAAACGTCGACCGTGACACGGTTTTTTTAGCACGTACGTCTAACTAACCAAGTTAGGGAATCGATTTAAAGCACTCTTTTACGTTTTTATGCACTCCATTTCTTCAAAATTCTATTCTAAATCATTATTCCCGATCACTCCGAGCAGGAATTTGTAAAAACGCCGACCGCTACTAAGTTTTTTTATCACGTGGTTCAAACGTCTTGGATTAGGGTTTAGAAATTAGGGTTTCGATTTTAAGCACTATTTTTCTACACTCCGTTTCTTCGATATTCTATTCTAAATTATCAAGAATAAACTAAACATTCCCAACAAAAGTTTCGAGAAACGTCCACCGTAACACAGTGTTTTTCGCACGTCCGTCTAACTAACCAGGTTAGGGAATCGATTTAAAACACTCTTTTACTGTTTTATGCACTCCATTTCTTCAAAATTCTATTCTAAATCATTATTCCCGATCACTCCGAGCAGGAATTTCGAAAAACGCCGACCGCTACTCAGTTTTTTTATCACGTGGTTCAAACGTCCTGGATAGGGTTCACAAATTAGGGTTTCGATTTTCAGCACTATTCTTCTACACTCCGTTTCTTCGACATTCTATTCTAAATCATCAAGACTAAACATTCCCAACAAAAGTTTCGAGAAACGTCGACCGTGACACGGTTTTTTTAGCACGTACTTCTAACTAACCAGGTTAGGGAATCGATTTAAAACACTCTTTTACTGTTTTATGCACTCCATTTCTTCAAAATTCTATTCTAAATCGTGATTCCCGATCACTCCGAGCAGGAATTTCGAAAAACGCCGACCGCTACTCAGTTTTTTTATCATGTGGTTCAAACGTCCTGGATAGGGTTCACAAATTACGGTTTTGATTTTCAGCACTATTTTTCTACACTCCGTTTCTTCGACATTCTATTCTAAATCATCAAGAATAAACTAAACATTCCTAACAAAAGTTTCGAGAAACGTCGACCGTGACACGATTTTTTTCGCACGTCCGTCTAACTAACCAGGTTAGGGAATCGATTTAAAACACTCTTTACTGTTTTATGCACTCTATTTCTTCAAAATTCTATTCTAAATCGTGATTCCCGATCACTCCGAGCAGGAATTTCGAAAAACGCCGACCGCTACCCAGTTTTTTTATCATGTGGTTCAAACGTCCTGGATAGGGTTCACAAATTACGGTTTCGATTTTCAGCACTATTTTTCTACACTCCGTTTCTTCGACATTCTATTCTAAATCATCAAGAATAAACTAAACATTCCCAACAAAAGTTTCGAGAAACGTCGACCGTGACACGGTTTTTTTAGCACGTACTTCTAACTAACCAGGTTAGGGAATCGATTTAAAACACTCTTTTACTGTTTTATGCACTCCATTTCTTCAAAATTCTATTCTAAATCATTATTCCCGATCACTCCGAGCAGGAATTTCGAAAAATGCCATTCGCTACTCAGTTTTTTTATCATGTGGTTCAAACCTCCTAGATTAGGGTTCACAAATTACGGCTACGATTTTAAGCACTCTGTTACTTTTTTCTTCACACCGTTTCTTCGACATTCTATTCTAAATCATCAAGACTAAACATTCCCAACAAAAGTTTCGAGAAACGTCGACCGTGACACGGTTTTTTTAGCACGTACTTCTAACTAACCAGGTTAGGGAATCGATTTAAAGCACTCTTTTACTGTTTTATGCACTCCATTTCTTCAAAATTCTATTCTAAATCATTATTCCCGATCAGTCCGAGCTGGAATTTCGAAAAACCCCATCCGCTACTCAGTTTTTTTATCATGTGGTTCAAACCTCCTAGATTAGGGTTCACAAATTAGGGCTTCCATTTTAAGCACTCTTTTACTTTTTTTCTACACTCCGTTTCTTCGACATTATATTCTCAATAATAGAGACTAAACATTCCCAAAAAAAGTTTCGAGAAACGTCGACCGTGACACGATTTTTTTCGCACGTCCATCTAACTAACCTGGTTAGGGAATCGATTTAAAACACTCTTTTACTGTTTTATGCACTCCATTTCTTCAAAATTCTATTCTAAATCGTTATTCCCGATCACTCCGAGCAGGAATTTCGAAAAACGCCGACCGCTACTCAGTTTTTTTATCATGTGGTTCAAACGTCCTGGATAGGGTTCACAAATTACGGTTTCGATTTTCAGCACTATTTTTCTACACTCCGTTTCTTCGACATTCTATTCTAAATCATCAAGAATAAACTAAACATTCCCAACAAAAGTGTCGAGAAACGTCGACCGTGACACGATTTTTTTCGCACGTCCGTCTAACTAACCAGGTTAGGAAATCGATTTAAAACACTCTTTTACTGTTTTATGCACTCCATTTCTTCAAAATTCTATTCTAAATCATTATTCCCGATCACTCCGAGCAGGAATTTCGAAAAACGCCGACCGCTACTCAGTTTTTTTATCACGTGGTTCAAACTTCCTGGATTAGGGTTCACAAATTAGGGTTTCGATTTTAAGTACTATTTTTCTACACTCCGTTTCTTTGACATTCTATTCTAAATCATCAAGAATAAACTAAACATTCCCAACAAAAGTTTCGAGAAACGTCCACCGTAACACAGTTTTTTTCGCACGTCCGTCCAACTAACCAGGTTAGGGAATCGATTTAAAACACTCTTTTACTGTTTTATGCACTCCATTTCTTCAAAATTCTATTCTAAATCGTTATTCCCGATCACTCCGAGCAGGAATTTCGAAAAACGCCATTCGCTACTCAGTTTTTTTATCATGTGGTTCAAACCTCCTAGATTAGGGTTCACAAATTACAGCTACGATTTTAAGCACTCCGTTACTTTTTTCTTCACACCGTTTCTTCGAAATTCTATTCTAAATCATCAAGACTAAACATTCCCAATAAAAGTTTCGAGAAACGTCGACCGTGACACGGTTTTTTTAGCACGTACTTCTAACTAACCAAGTTAGGGAATCGATTTAAAGCACTCTTTTACTGTTTTATGCACTCCATTTCTTCAAAATTCTATTCTAAATCATTATTCCCGATCAGTCCGAGCTGGAATTTCGAAAAACGCCATCCGCTACTCAGTTTTTTTATCATGTGGTTCAAACCTCCTAGATTAGGGTTCACAAATTAGGGCTTCCATTTTAAGCACTCTTTTACTTTTTTTCTACACTCCGTTTCTTCGACATTCTATTCTCAATAAACAAGACTAAGGATTCCCAAAAAAAGTTTCGAGAAACGTCTACCGTGACACCATTTTTTTCGCACGTCCGTCTAACTAACCTGGTTAGGGAATCGATTTAAAACACTCTTTACTGTTTTATGCACTCCATTTCTTCAAAATTCTATTCTAAATCATTATTCCCGATCACTCCGAGCAGGAATTTCGAAAAACGCCGACCGCTACTCAGTTTTTTTATCACGTGGTTCAAACTTCCTGGATTAGGGTTCACAAATTAGGGTTTCGATTTTAAGTACTATTTTTCTACACTCCGTTTCTTTGACATTCTATTCTAAATCATCAAGACTAAACTAAACATTCCCAACAAAAGTTTCGAGAAACGTCGACCGTGACACAGTTTTTTTAGCACGTACTTCTAACTAACCAGGTTAGGGAATCGATTTAAAGCACTCTTTTACTGTTTTATGCACTCCATTTCTTCAAAATTCTATTCTAAATCATTATTCCCGATCACTCCGAGCTGGAATTTCGAAAAACGCCATCCGCTACTCAGTTTTTTTATCATGTGGTTCAAACCTCCTAGATTAGGGTTCACAAATTAGGGCTTCCATTTTAAGCACTCTTTTACTTTTTTTCTACACTCCGTTTCTTCGACATTCTATTCTCAATAATAGAGACTAAACATTCCCAAAAAAAGTTTCGAGAAACGTCGACCGTGACACGATTTTTTTCGCACGTCCGTCTAACTAACCTGGTTAGGGAATCGATTTAAAACACTCTTTACTGTTTTATGCACTCCATTTCTTCAAAATTCTATTCTAAATCGTGATTCCCGATCACTTCGAGCAGGAATTTCGAAAAACGCCGACCGCTACTCAGTTTTTTTATCACGTGGTTCAAACGTCCTGGATAGGGTTCACAAATTACGGTTTCGATTTTCAGCACTATTTTTCTACACTCCGTTTCTTCGACATTCTATTCTAAATCATCAAGACTAAACTAAACATCCCCAACAAAAGTTTCAAGAAACGTCGACCGTGACACGGTTTTTTTTAGCACGTACGTCTAACTAACCAAGTTAGGGAATCGATTTAAAGCACTCTTTTACTGTTTTATGAGCTCCATTTCTTCAAAATTCTATTTTAAATCATTATTCCCGATCACTCCGAGCAGGAATTTCGAAAGACGCCATTCGCTACTCAGTTTTTTTATCATGTGGTTCAAACCTCCTAGATTAGGGTTCACAAATTAGGGCTTCGATTTTAAGCACTCTTTTACTTTTTTTCTACAAACCGTTTCTTCGACATTCTATTATAAATCATCAAGACTAAACATTCCCAACAAAACTTTCTAGAAACGCCGACCGTGACACGGTATTATTAGCACGTACTTCTAACTAACTAGGTTAGGGAATCGATTTAAAGCACTCTTTTACTGTTTTATGCGCTCCATTTCTTCAAAATTCTATTCTAAATCATTATTCCCGATCACTCCGAGCAGGAATTTCGAAAGACGCCATTCGCTACTCAGTTTTTTTATCATGTGGTTCAAACCTCCTAGATTAGGGTTCACAAATTAGGGCTTCCATTTTAAGCACTCTTTTACTTTTTTTCTACACTCCGTTTCTTCGACATTCTATTCTAAATCATCAAGACTAAACATTCCCAACAAAAGTTTCGAGAAACGTCGATCGTGACACGGTTTTTTTAGCACGTACGTCTAACTAACAAGGTTAGGGAATCCATTTAAAGCACTATTTTACTGTTTTATGCACTCCATTTCTTAAAATTCTATTCTAATTCATTATTCCCGATCACTCCGAGCAGGAATTTGTAAAAACGCCGACCGCTACTAAGTTTTTTTATCACGTGGTTCAAACCTCTTGGAATAGGGTTCAGAAATTAGGGTTCCGATTTTAAGCACTATTTTTCTACACTCCGTTTCTTCGACATTCTATTCTAAATCATCAAGAATAAACTAAACATTCCCAACAAAAATTTCGAGAAACGTCCACCGTGACACAGTTTTTTTAGCACGTACTTCTAACTAACAAGGTTAGGGAATCAATTTAAAGCACTCTTTTACTGTTTTATGCACTCCGTTTCTTCAAAATTCTATTCTAAA
>NW_019272181.1:109936-110191 GCF_002738345.1 Cucurbita maxima
TTCGATTTTAAGCACTCTTTTACTTTTTTTCTACACTCCGTTTCTTCGACATTCTATTCTCAATAATCAAGACTAAACATTCCCAAAAAAAGTTTCGAGAAACGTCGACCGTGACACGATTTTTTTCACACGTCCGTCTAACTAACCAGGTTAGGGAATCGATTTAAAACACTCTTTTACTGTTTTATGCACTCCATTTCTTCAAAATTCTATTCTAAATCATGATTCCCGATCACTTCGAGCAGGAATTTCGAA
>NW_019272181.1:110290-110890 GCF_002738345.1 Cucurbita maxima
CGACATTCTATTCTAAATCATCAAGACTAAACATTCCCAACAAAAGTTTCGAGAAACGTCGATCGTGACACGGTTTTTTTAGCACGTACGTCTAACTAACAAGGTTAGGGAATCCATTTAAAGCACTCTTTTACTGTTTTATNGTCTAACTAACCAAGTTAGGGAATCGATTTAAAGCACTCTTTTACTGTTTTATGCGCTCCATTTCTTCAAAATTCTATTCTAAATCATTATTCCCGATCACTCCGAGCAGGAATTTCGAAAAACGCCGACCACTACTAAGTTTTTTTATCACGAGGTTCAAACGTCCTGGATTATGGTTCACAAATTACGGCTTTGATTTTAAGCACTATTTTTCTACACTCCGTTTCTTCGACATTCTATTCTCAATAATAGAGACTAAACATTCCCAAAAAAAGTTTCGAGAAACGTCGACCGTGACACGATTTTTTTCGCACGTACGTCTAACTAAAAAGGTTAGGGAATCCATTTAAAGCACTATTTTACTGTTTTATGCACTCCATTTCTTAAAATTCTATTCTAATTCATTATTCCCGATCACTCCGAGCAGGAATTTGTAAAAACGCCGACCGCTACTAA
>NW_019272181.1:111002-113106 GCF_002738345.1 Cucurbita maxima
CCAACAAAAGTTTCGAGAAACGTCCACCGTGACACAGTTTTTTTAGCACGTACTTCTAACTAACAAGGTTAGGGAATCAATTTAAAGCACTCTTTTACTGTTTTATGCACTCCGTTTCTTCAAAATTATATTCTAAATCATTATTCCCGATCACTCCGAGCAGGAATTTCGAGAAACGCCGAACGCTACTCAGTTTTTTTATCACGTGGTTCAAACGTCCTAGATTAGTGTTCACCAATTAGGGCTTCGATTTTAAGCACTCTTTTACTTTTTTTCTACACTCCGTTTCTTCGACATTCTATTCTCAATAATCAAGACTAAACATTCCCAAAAAAAGTTTCGAGAAACGTCTACCGTGACACCATTTTTTTCGCACGTCCGTCTAACTAACCAGGTTAGGGAATCGATTTAAAACACTCTTTTACTGTTTTATGCACTCCATTTCTTCAAAATTCTATTCTAAATCATGATTCCCGATCACTTCGAGCAGGAATTTCGAAAATCGCCGACCGCTACTCAATTTTTTTATCACGTGGTTCAAACGTCCTGGATAGGGTTCACAAATTAGGGTTTCGATTTTCAGCACTATTTTTCTACACCCCGTTTCTTCGACATTTTATTCTAAATCATCAAGACTAAACTAAACATCCCCAACAAAAGTTTCAAGAAACGTCGACCGTGACACGGTTTTTTTTAGCACGTACGTCTAACTAACCAAGTTAGGGAATCGATTTAAAGCACTCTTTTACTATTTTATGCGCTCCATTTCTTCAAAATTCTATTCTAAATCATTATTCCCGATCACTCCGAGCAGGAATTTCGAAAAACGCCATTCGCTACTCAGTGTTTTTATCATGTGGTTCAAACCTCCTAGATTAGGGTTCACAAATTACGGCTTCGATTTTAAGCACTCTGTTACTTTTTTCTTCACACCGTTTCTTCGACATTCTATTTTAAATCATCAAGACTAAACTAAACATCCCCAACAAAAGTTTCAAGAAACGTCGACCGTGACACGGTTTTTTTCGCACGTACGTCTAACTAACCAAGTTAGGGAATCGATTTAAAGCACTCTTTTACTGTTTTATGCGCTCCATTTCTTCAAAATTCTATTCTAAATCATTATTCCCGATCACTCCGAGCAGGAATTTCTCAAAACGCCGACCGCTACTAAGTTTTTTTATCACGAGGTTCAAACGTCCTGGATTATGGTTCACAAATTACGGCTTTGATTTTAAGCACTATTTTTCTACACTCCGTTTCTTCGACATTCTATTCTAAATCATCAAGACTAAACATTCCCAACAAAAGTTTCGAGAAACGTCGATCGTGACACGGTTTTTTTAGCACGTACGTCTAACTAACGAGGTTAGGGAATCCATTTAAAGCACTCTTTTACTGTTTTATGCACTCCATTTCTTAAAATTCTATTCTAATTCATTATTCCCGATCACTCCGAGCAGAAATTTGTAAAAACGCCGACCGCTACTAAGTTTTTTTATCACGTGGTTCAAACGTCTTGGATTAGGGTTTAGAAATTAGGGTTTCGATTTTAAGCACTATTTTTCTACACTCCGTTTCTTCGACATTCNTTTTATGCACTCCATTTCTTAAAATTCTATTCTAATTCATTATTCCCGATCACTCCGAGCAGGAATTTGTAAAAACGCCGACCGCTACTAAGTTTTTTTATCACGTGGTTCAAACGTCTTGGATTAGAGTTTAGAAATTAGGGTTTCGATTTTAAGCACTATTTTTCTACACTTCGTTTCTTCGACATTCTATTCTAAATCATCAAGAATAAACTAAACATTCCCAACAAAAGTTTCGAGAAACGTCCACCGTAACACAGTTTTTTTCGCACGTCCGTCTAACTAACCAGGTTAGGGAATCAATTTAAAGCACTCTTTTACTGTTTTATGCACTCAATTTCTTCAAAATTCTATTCTAAATCATTATTCCCGATCACTCCGAGCTGGAATTTCGAAAAACGCCATTCGCTACTCAGTTTTTTTATCATGTGGTTCAAACCTCCTAGATTAGGGTTCACAAATTAGGGCTTCCATTTTAAGCACTCTTTTACTTTTTTTCTACACTCCGTTTC
>NW_019272181.1:113116-113371 GCF_002738345.1 Cucurbita maxima
ATAATAGAGACTAAACATTCCCAAAAAAAGTTTCGAGAAACGTCGACCGTGACACGATTTTTTTCGCACGTCCGTCTAACTAACCTGGTTAGGGAATCGATTTAAAAAACTCTTTTACTGTTTTATGAACTCCATTTCTTCAAAATTCTATTCTAAATCGTGATTCCCGATCACTCCGAGCAGGAATTTCGAAAAACTCCGACCGCTACTCAGTTTTTTTATCACGTGGTTCAAACGTCCTGGATAGGGTTCACA
>NW_019272181.1:113493-113867 GCF_002738345.1 Cucurbita maxima
TTTTTTTAGCACGTACGTCTAACTAACCAAGTTAGGGAATCGATTTAAAGCACTCTTTTACTGTTTTATGCGCTCCATTTCTTCAAAATTCTATTTTAAATCATTATTCCCGATCACTCTGAGCAGGAATTTCGAAAGACGCCATTCGCTACTCAGTTTTTTTATCATGTGGTTCAAACCTCCTAGATTAGGGTTCACAAATTAGGGCTTCGATTTTCAGCACTATTTTTCTACACTCCGTTTCTTTGACATTCTATTCTAAATCATCAAGAATAAACTAAACATTCCCAACAAAAGTTTCGAGAAACGTCGACCGTGACACGATTTTTTTCGCACGTCCGTCTAACTAACCAGGTTAGGGAATCGATTTAAAA
>NW_019272181.1:113921-114316 GCF_002738345.1 Cucurbita maxima
TGGATTATGGTTCACAAATTACGGCTTTGATTTTAAGCACTATTTTTCTACACTCCGTTTCTTCGACATTCTATTCTAAATCATCAAGACTAAACATTCCCAACAAAAGTTTCGAGAAACGTCGATCTTGACACGGTTTTTTTAGCACGTACGTCTAACTAACGAGGTTAGGGAATCCATTTAAAGCACTCTTTTACTGTTTTATGCACTCCATTTCTTAAAATTCTATTCTAATTCATTATTCCCGATCACTCCGAGCAGAAATTTTTAAAAACGCCGACCGCTACTAAGTTTTTTTATCACGTGGTTCAAACGTCTTGGATTAGGGTTTAGAAATTAGGGTTTCGATTTTAAGCACTATTTTTCTACACTCCGTTTCTTCGACATTCTATTCT
>NW_019272181.1:114410-115456 GCF_002738345.1 Cucurbita maxima
ACTCTTTTACTGTTTTATGCACTCCGTTTCTTCAAAATTCTATTCTAAATCATTATTCCCGATCGCTCCGAGCAGGAATTTCGAGAAACGCCGAACGCTACTCAGTTTTTTTATCACGTGGTTCAAATGTTTTGGATTAGTGTTCACCAATTAGGGCTTCGATTTTAAGCACTCTTTTACTTTTTTTCTACACTCCGTTTCTTCGACATTCTATTCTCAATAATCAAGACTAAACATTCCCAAACAAAGTTTCGAGAAACGTCTACCGTGACACCATTTTTTTCGCACGTCCGTCTAACTAACCAGGTTAGGGAATCGATTTAAAGCACTCTTTTACTGTTTTATGCACTCCATTTCTTCAAAATTTTATTCTAAATCATTATTCCCGATCAGTCCGAGCTGGAATTTCGAAAAACGCCATCCGCTACTCAGTTTTTTTATCATGTGGTTCAAACCTCCTAGATTAGGGTTCACAAATTAGGGCTTCCATTTTANGATTTAAAGCACTCTTTTACTGTTTTATGCACTCCATTTCTTCAAAATTCTATTCTAAATCATTATTCCCGATCAGTCCGAGCTGGAATTTCGAAAAACGCCATCCGCTACTCAGTTTTTTTATCATCTGGTTCAAACCTCCTAGATTAGGGTTCACAAATTAAGGCTTCCATTTTAAGCACTCTTTTACTTTTTTTCTACACTCCGTTTCTTCGACATTCTATTCTCAATAAACAAGACTAAAAATTCCCAAAAAAAGTTTCGAGAAACGTCTACCGTGACACCATTTTTTTCGCACGTCCGTCTAACTAACCTGGTTAGGGAATCGATTTAAAACACTCTTTACTGTTTTATGCACTCCATTTCTTCAAAATTCTATTCTAAATCGTGATTCCCGATCACTCCGAGCAGGAATTTCGAAAAACGCCGACCGCTACTCAGTTTTTTTATCACGTGGTTCAAACGTCCTGGATAGGGTTCACAAATTAGGGTTTCGATTTTCAGCACTATTTTTCTACACTCCGTTTCTTCGACATTCTATTCTAAATCAT
>NW_019272181.1:115479-115665 GCF_002738345.1 Cucurbita maxima
CTAACTAACCAAGTTAGGGAATCGATTTAAAGCACTCTTTTACTGTTTTATGCGCTCCATTTCTTCAAAATTCTATTTTAAATCATTATTCCCGATCACTCCGAGCAGGAATTTCGAAAAACGCCATTCGCTACTCAGTTTTTTTATCATGTGGTTCAAACCTCCTAGATTAGGGTTCACAAATTA
>NW_019272181.1:115698-115893 GCF_002738345.1 Cucurbita maxima
TTACTTTTTTTCTACACTCCGTTTCTTCGACATTCTATTCTCAATAATCAAGACTAAACATTCCCAAAAAAAGTTTCGAGAAACGTCGACCGTGACACGATTTTTTTCGCACGTCCGTCTAACTAACAAGGTTAGGGAATCGATTTAAAACACTCTTTTACTGTTTTATGCACTCCATTTCTTCAAAATTCTATT
>NW_019272181.1:117660-118626 GCF_002738345.1 Cucurbita maxima
TATCACGAGGTTCAAACGTCCTGGATTATGGTTTACAAATTACGGCTTTGATTTTAAGCACTATTTTTCTACACTCCGTTTCTTCGACATTCTATTCTAAATCATCAAGACTAAACATTCCCAACAAAAGTTTCGAGAAACGTCGATCGTGACACGGTTTTTTTAGCACGTACGTCTAACTAACAAGGTTAGGGAATCCATTTAAAGCACTCTTTTACTGTTTTATGCACTCCATTTCTTAAAATTTTATTCTAATTCATTATTCCCGATCACTTCGAGCAGGAATTTCGAAAATCGCCGACCGCTACTCAGTTTTTTTATCACGTGGTTCAAACGTCCTGGATAGGGTTCACAAATTAGGGTTTCGATTTTCANTTCTACACTCCGTTTCTTCGACATTCTATTCTAAATCATCAAGACTAAACTAAACATCCCCAACAAAAGTTTCAAGAAACGTCGACCGTGACGCGGTTTTTTTAGCACGTACGTCTAACTAACCAAGTTAGGGAATCGATTTAAAGCACTCTTTTANGAGAAACGTCGACCGTGACACGATTTTTTTCGCACGTCCGTCTAACTAACAAGGTTAGGGAATCGATTTAAAACACTCTTTTACTGTTTTATGCACTCCATTTCTTCAAAATTCTATTCTAAATCATGATTCCCGATCACTTCGAGCAGGAATTTCGAAAATCGCCGACCGCTACTCANATAGGGTTCACAAATTAGGGTTTCGATTTTCAGCACTATTTTTCTACACTCCGTTTCTTCGACATTCTATTCTAAATCATCAAGACTAAACTAAACATCCCCAACAAAAGTTTCAAGAAACGTCGACCGTGACACGGTTTTTTTAGCACGTACGTCTAACTAACCAAGTTAGGGAATCGATTTAAAGCACTCTTTTACTGTTTTATGCGCTCCATTTCTTCAAAATTCTATTCTAAATCATTATTCCCGATCACT
>NW_019272181.1:118743-119682 GCF_002738345.1 Cucurbita maxima
CCAACAAAACTTTCTAGAAACGCCGACCGTGACACGGTATTATTAGCACGTACTTCTAACTAACTAGGTTAGGGAATCGATATAAAGCACTCTTTTACTGTTTTATGCACTCCATTTCTTCCAAATTTATTCTAAATCATATTTCCCGATCACTCCGAGCAGGAATTTCTAAAAACGCCGACCGCTACTAAGTTTTTTTATCACGAGGTTCAAACGTCCTGGATTATGGTTTACAAATTACGGCTTTGATTTTAAGCACTATTTTTCTACACTCCGTTTCTTCGACATTCTATTCTAAATCATCAAGACTAAACATTCCCATCAAAAGTTTCGAGAAACGTCGATCGTGACACGGTTTTTTTAGCACGTACGTCTAACTAACAAGGTTAGGGAATCCATTTAAAGCACTCTTTTACTGTTTTATGCACTCCATTTCTTAAAATTCTATTCTAATTCATTATTCCCGATCACTTCGAGCAGGAATTTCGAAAATCGCCGACCGCTACTCAGTTTTTTTATCACGTGGTTCAAACGTCCTGGATAGGGTTCACAAATTAGGGTTTCGATTTTCAGCACTATTTTTCTACACTCCGTTTCTTCGACATTCTATTCTAAATCATCAAGACTAAACTAAACATCCCCAACAAAAGTTTCAAGAAACGTCAACCGTGACACGGTTTTTTTAGCACGTACGTCTAACTAACCAAGTTAGGGAATTGATTTAAAGCACTCTTTTCCTGTTTTATGCGCTCCATTTCTTCAAAATTCTATTCTAAATCATTATTCCCGATCACTCCGAGCAGGAATTTCTTAAAACGCCGACCGCTACTAAGTTTTTTTATCACGAGGTTCAAACGTCCTGGATTATGGTTCACAAATTACGGCTTTGATTTTAAGCACTATTTTTCTACACTCCGTTTCTTCGACATTCTATTCTAA
>NW_019272181.1:119852-120339 GCF_002738345.1 Cucurbita maxima
TATTCCCGATCACTCCGAGCAGGAATTTGTAAAAACGCCGACCGCTACTAAGTTTTTTTATCACGTGGTTCAAACGTCTTGGATTAGGGTTTAGAAATTAGGGTTTCGATTTTAAGCACTATTTTTCAACACTCCGTTTCTTCGACATTCTATTCTAAATCATCAAGAATAAACTAAACATTCCCAACAAAAGTTTCGAGAAACGTCCACCGTAAAACAGTTTTTTTCGCACGTCCGTCTAACTAACCAGGTTAGGGAATCGATTTAAAACACTCTTTTACTGTTTTATGCACTCCATTTCTTCAAAATTCTATTCTAAATCATTATTCCCGATCACTCCGAGCAGGAATTTCGAAAAATGCCATTCGCTACTCAGTTTTTTTATCACGTGGTTCAAACGTCCTAGATTAGTGTTCACCAATTAGGGCTTCGATTTTAAGCACTCTTTTACTTTTTTTCTACACTCCGTTTCTTCGACATTCTATTC
>NW_019272181.1:120435-120638 GCF_002738345.1 Cucurbita maxima
TTTTCTACACTCCGTTTCTTCGACATTCTATTCTAAATCATCAAGACTAAACTAAACATCCCCAACAAAAGTTTCAAGAAACGTCGACCGTGACACGGTTTTTTTAGCACGTACGTCTAACTAACCAGGTTAGGGAATCGATTTAAAGCACTCTTTTACTGTTTTATGCACTCCATTTCTTCAAAATTCTATTCTAAATCATT
>NW_019272181.1:120795-121314 GCF_002738345.1 Cucurbita maxima
GTTACTTTTTTCTTCACACCGTTTCTTCGACATTCTATTCTAAATCATCAAGACTAAACATTCCCAACAAAAGTTTCGAGAAACGTCGACCGTGACACGGTTTTTTTAGCACGTACTTCTAACTAACTAGGTTAGGGAATCGATTTAAAGCACTCTTTTACTGTTTTATGCACTCCATTTCTTCAAAATTCTATTTTAAATCATTATTCCCGATCACTCGGAGCAGGAATTTGGAAAAACGCCGACCGCTACTCAGTTTTTTTATCACGTGGTTCAAACTTCCTGGATTAGGGTTCAGAAATTAGGGTTTCAATTTTAAGCACTATTTTTCTACACTCCGTTTCTTCGACATTCTATTCTAAATCATCAAGAATAAACTAAACATTCCCAACAAAAGTTTCGAGAAACGTCGACCGTGACACGATTTTTTTCGCACGTCCGTCTAACTAACAAGGTTAGGGAATCGATTTAAAACACTCTTTTACTGTTTTATGCACTCCATTTCTTCAAAATTCTATT
>NW_019272181.1:121386-121839 GCF_002738345.1 Cucurbita maxima
AAAAACGCCATTCGCTACTCAGTTTTTTTATCATGTGGTTCAAACCTACTAGATTAGGGTTCACAAATTACGGCTACGATTTTAAGCACTCTGTTACTTCTTTCTTCACACCGTTTCTTCGACATTCTATTCTAAATCATCAAGACTAAACATTCCCAACAAAAGTTTCGAGAAACGTCGACCGTGACACGGTTTTTTTAGCACGTACTTCTAACTAACCAGGTTAGGGAATCGATTTAAAGCACTCTTTTACTGTTTTATGCACTCCATTTCTTCAAAATTCTATTCTAAATCGTGATTCCCGATCACTCCGAGCTGGAATTTCAAAAAACGCCATCCGCTACTCAGTTTTTTTATCATGTGGTTCAAACCTCCTAGATTAGGGTTCACAAATTAGGGCTTCCATTTTAAGCACTCTTTTACTTTTTTTCTACACTCCGTTTCTTCGACATT
>NW_019272181.1:121977-123202 GCF_002738345.1 Cucurbita maxima
ATTTCTTCAAAATTCTATTCTAAATCGTGATTCCCGATCACTCCGAGCAGGAATTTCGAAAAACGCCGACCGCTACTCAGTTTTTTTATCACGTGGTTCAAACGTCCTGGATAGGGTTCACAAATTACGGTTTCGATTTTCAGCACTATTTTTCAACACTCCGTTTCTTCGACATTCTATTCTAAATCTTCAAGACTAAACTAAACTTTCCCAACAAAAGTTTCGAGAAACGTCCACCGTAACACAGTTTTTTTCGCACGTCCGTCTAACTAACCAGGTTAGGGAATCGATTTAAAACACTCTTTTACTGTTTTATGCACTCCATTTCTTCAAAATTCTATTCTAAATCATTATTCCCAATCACTCCGAGCAGGAATTTCGAAAAACGCCATTCGCTACTCAGTTTTTTTATCATGTGGTTCAAACCTCCTAGATTAGGGTTCACAAATTACGGCTTCGATTTTAAGCACTCTTTTACTTTTTTTCTACACACCGTTTCTTCGACATTCTATTCTAAATCATCAAGACTAAACATTCCCAACAAAAGTTTCGAGAAACGTCGACCGTGACACGGTTTTTTTCGCACGTACTTCTAACTAACCAGGTTAGGGAATCGATTTAAAGCACTCTTTTACTGTTTTATGCACTCCGTTTCTTCAAAATTCTATTCTAATTCATTATTCCCGATCACTCCGAGCAGGAATTTCTAAAAACGCCGACCGCTACTCAGTTCTTTTATCACGTGGTTCAAACTTCCTGGATTAGGGTTCAGAAATTAGTGTTTCGATTTGAAGTACTATTTTTCTACACTCCGTTTCTTTGAAATTCTATTCTAAATCATCAAGACTAAACTAAACATTTCCCAACAAAAGTTTCGAGAAACGTCGACCGTGACATGGTTTTTTTAGCACGTACTTCTAACTAACCAGGTTAGGGATTCGATTTAAAGCACTCTTTTAATGTTTTATGCACTCCATTTCTTCAAAATTCTATTCTAATTCATTATTCCCGATCACTCCGAGCAGGAACTTCGAAAAACGCCGACCGCTACTCAGTTTTTTTATCACGTGGTTCAAATGTCCTAGATTAGGTTTCATAAATTAGGGCTTCGATTTTAAGCACTATTTTACTTTTTTTCTACACTCCGTTTCTTCGACATTCTATTCTAAATCATCAAGACTAAACTAAACATCCCCAACAAAAGTTTCAAGAAACGTCGACCGTG
>NW_019272182.1:0-7694 GCF_002738345.1 Cucurbita maxima
TTTTATAGATAAAAGAGAGTAATGTTGTTGATAGATAAAAGAGAGTAATGTCCCACAAGCACATATAGAGAGAGGACCAATGAATATTCTGTCATTTATAGCATCTATCACAATAATATAAAATTTGAGGTCAAAGCCTATATGGGACTAAAAAGACCGTTCACCACACGCTTGTAAATTAAATTATATCTACCACCTCTGAAATTTTCCACGGTCAACCTTCCAATAGCTTGCACTTCTTCATCGTTGATATCCTTAATTGGAACTAGATTTTAAGGCAAATCTTCTCCACAACTCACTTTGGAACACTTTTATAGATAGTTTCAACAAACTTACTTTGCTCGTGAATACTTTGGAGTTCGATATTTATAATTGTGGAGAACGCTATTCAAAATTGATATGGTCGAATCTTACAACAAAGTCTAATTGAGCCTCCCTCTGTTAGGAAATAGCTTCGAATCAAATTGTCTAGTTTGGACAATGGTTGCATTGTTTTAGTCAAACAACCGAGACTAGTGTATTACCAATAGTATAAACATTTTGTACATATATTTTCTTACATATTAACAATTGTATACAAATAATAATTAAATTTATGAGTAAAAATTTGGATGGAGTTTTATTAAATAGGTAATCTTAAATTATATCTAAAAATGTATAAGATTTTTTTTTTTTTATACATTTACCAGAACAAAACAAAGATTCAAGAAGATGTCATTCATGCCATGTTTTAATTTTTATTCTTTCTTATTTCTCAAATATTAAAAAAAAAAGTTATCCTCTCTCGAATATTGTTCGTTATTCGATTATTTTCTCTTGAGTGAATTTTAAGGGAAACACATTCTCTACCCAAGTAATGGCAAGATGCAAGCTTCACATTAAGAAGAATCAAAGTCGCAAGTATCAACGCCCTTAAGTGTCAATTTTTATTCTCCATCTCAACATAAATTAAACTTATTTTCGTGAAAATATCTATTTATAAAAGCAAAATATCTCAGAGTCACAAAAATAAAAATGAGATATAGATACGAGACATAAACATGATACCAAAAAAATATGGTAACATGTCATTTTTAAAAAACTAGGACACTGATGTGACAATGATACATTAATTAAAAAGAATTATTTCAAAATATTTATCAATTTTATATTAGAAATAAATTCATATAAATAAGTTTATATATTTGTATACTTAAAAAAAAGCTTAATGTACTGTTCACTCTCAAAATATATTTAAAGTCAAGTGTCTGATACGAAATGCTGGATTATAAATTTGTAATGTATGTATTGTATCAACAAGTGTTCAGTACATGCCCAACAGTGTCATATTAGTGACACTAAGTTATTCCCATGGTTTCTTTACACCCATTTAAAGTAGTTTGAAAACTAGCACGTCAAATATTATAATGGACTAACTACAACTTCAATTTTGTCCTTTAAGGATGGTTTTGACCAAAGAGAAATAAAATCCTTAATTTATACATGGTTGCAAAGATGAAAATGAGAATGAGTTATTCTCCTATGGAAAGAGATTTAACCATAAGTTATATCTTATATCCTCTTTTAACCAATTATTTAGTTTTATTTAGTATGTTTTAGAAAGATACGTCCATCAATAGAAAAAAAATAAAATAAAATAAAATAAAATAAATAAATAGAATAGATTAAATTAGCCAAAAGTAATAGGTAACATAATTTTAAAAAAAAACATAAAGGAAGAATTGATTAAATTGGCTAATTGCTAACATAATTATAAAAAAAAAACACAAACAGCCAAAAATCAAGATTTGGAAAGTGTTAAATATATAGACATTTCAAGACTTTACTCATGCAATATTCCCATGAAATCTAACACTAGAACATCATAAAACTCAGAGAAATGATATAAATTGATGTCATGGTTCATATAGGTTGACTTTAATACAAAGAACAAATCGAACTTTCTTAAGGATAAATTGGGGACACTAGCCTAAGCTAATCAGGTAGGTGGCATTACCATCCATATGGTTATATTTGATGTTGACTGTGCCCGTGGTTCTGCAAGTGTCATATATATTGATATGTGTGAAATGTTTGTGAATCGATATGCTTATGATATGTTATAATATGTGAATTGTATGATAATACTTACGGTACCATGTGTTCAATAGTATATTTGGTTACGTAATGTAACGATAGGAGTAAGACATGTTCATGAAACGTTATGGTTTGGTTACGTATCGAAGTGCTATGGTCATGACAGATTGATAAAAACAATATGGTCACGATGGATTCATAAAAAAATACGATTAGGTTATGGGTAGAAAGGGATATAGAATGATAGCGTTAGGATACGTTCCTATAACGTTATGACTAAGGTACGTTCAGGCAACGACACAACTGTGTATGTCTAAGGACGTTAAATCTATGATAAGTTTGGGAAGGATATAACCATAAAGTGTTTACGATATGATATGATTATGATACGACATGTGAAGGATAGATATATATCCAACAAGTGTCAAAGAGGGACGTGAGAATAAATTATTCTCAAGCTTTCTTTACATCGGTCAAAGAGTATTTGATAAGCTTTCAAAATTAAGGGTTTTCTTTTTTCTTCTTCCTTCTTTCTCCTTTTTCAGTTTTTTTTTTTTTAATAAGAAAAAGTTAAATGTGAGAATGAAGAAGTTAGAAAGAAGAAAGAAATGAATGTAATAAAACTTTTCCATCGTTAGGAATGGAAATGGTGAATGAGTCCTTGACGATAGTCGACCGCTATACTCATGTTTTGGATGTAAGTGATGATTATCGGTAATATAAGTTGTGTCAAGCGATCCATTTGTTGAGAGTTCCGTAAGAGGCACACAAGT
Source organism: Cucurbita maxima (assembly GCF_002738345.1). Taxonomy (NCBI): domain Eukaryota; kingdom Viridiplantae; phylum Streptophyta; class Magnoliopsida; order Cucurbitales; family Cucurbitaceae; genus Cucurbita; species Cucurbita maxima. The sequence continues at coordinate 2,850 of NW_019272182.1, forward strand.
AAGAATGTTGGATATAACTACTCTTTCACATCTGAGGGATGAGTCTCATAGATCCAACTACAACATCAAAGAAACTTCGGGTGGTAGTGATTGCTTGCATTGGTGTCTCCGTGGTATCCCAGACACATGTAACATGATTTTTCTTGCTCAAATATAGCTTCATTTGTCTTAAAAGTTCACTTTTGAGTAATTTAGGAACGCTTCTTAATTTGCAGATGATCACTCTGAGGTGGGTTTGTTAGTGAAGATGCAATTATATAATAAGAGTTTTATATCAATGGTTCCATTTATATCTATAAATGAAATTTGTGGTGTATTTTTTGGAAATTCAACAATAATCATCCGTTATTTGGTTACCATTCTGAAGAAATTCAACTTTCGACTTTTTGTGAACTCTCAAAGCTACTTGCAAAGTACTGTCGATTATGATCCATAATACTCACCAACTCGAAATTGAGGTTTGTTCATGTTTGAAAATGTGACAAACCAAAAGACAAGATGCTAATTAATATTGTTTGTGATTGTTGTTGTGAATTCTTCATCTTTGAATACATATTTTGGTTGGCTTATGAATTTTTCCATCTTTTAAAAATATTAATTTTTTAGTTCGGGCCTAATTTCATAATAGGCGATTGCAATATTTTAAGTTACTTTTAGGATTAAAGGACGATGAATAAAGTAGTTACCGCCAGTTATTTTTAAATGCATCTAATTTTGATCTAGAACATAAATGCTTCCTAATTATTTTATTTATTTTTTATGAATTAGGTTATGAAGATCATTTGAATTATAAACGCTTTAATTCAAACAATATTTAATAACTAATCATTTTAATATTTATACTCAAATATACTAACAAGTACTAGTAACACCAATCTCAATGACATAAAGAATACAACTATTATCTCGAACTATAAAGAATTTAATTCCAACCTATTCTAATGGACAAACGCTTTATTAGACTCTATTGTAAGATTTCACTTCATCAATTTAAGTAGCGTTCAACTACAACTATAAATATCAAATTCTTAAGTATTCATGAACAAATCGGTCTAACAATGTCTCTTGGAACTATTTACCAAAGTTGTTAGAATGAGCCGTGTGGAATGGTTGCCTTTAGATGCTCTAGTACCAATTAAGGATGTGAATATCCTAGTAGTGCAAAATGCAGGAAGGTTCGTAGTTGAAAAGAATAACGAGAATAGTGGACATCGTTTCATCTACAAGTGTGTGGTGAATGGTCTGGTTGGTATGACTAGAGAACGTTGTCCTCGTAGAATTTATATTATTGTGATAGAAGTTATAAATAACGATGATATTCCTTGGTCTTTTATTACAAAGGTGTAGAACTTTCTTTTTGTGCATATAATATATCCATCGCCACTTATAAGCTCTCATCTTTTAAAGAAGTTCTCGAGTTCCTTGTCCCCAAGTAGCAATAAAACTACTAGAATGCTATCTCTACTTATAATAAGCCCTCTCTCTCTCAAAATATACGTGTGTGTTTGTGGGTGTATTATTCTCTTTTATTAATGAAATATGGCATAGTCATAATGATATTATGAGTATCTTTTCTATCCCTCCCTTCCTTATGGTTATATAAAGAATATGAAGTGTACAAGTAATTTGTTACTTTTGAACTTAAAATGCTTATAATTCAATTTATCTTTGTTATCAACAATAATTATCAAACGGTATATAATTTTGTCTAAGTAAGGTCGCTTCTCATTCCCTATATGATATCATAACACAAAATCGAGCAGAAGGGTTAACGATAAAATGATAACAAAAACTCATTCGTCGAACTAACTATAAATGAAGGGTTGGTTGGAAACCATGTCTATACTTCTTTTCTTTAATCACCGATAACTAAAGATATATAAGAACAACAGAATATGACATGCCCATTCAAAACATAAAAAATTTCTTGCCATGTTATAGTTAATGAATATGGTTTTCACAAAGATCTGACGTCACACTTCATGATTGGGGACCAATACAGTGAGCTATGGTCGTCAATACCGTCCTTTGGTCCAATTATGTTAAGCAAATGTTGCAGCAAGCAAAGAGTTTTTAATAAGTTCGCTATTGCAAAGAGCTCGGTTTAAGGCACAAATGTCTCTGATGTGAAAGGCGCACCAATTCAATGAGATTTAAGTAACCATGAATAAGACACATGATACAGCTAGTAAACGAAACGATGTCCATGACTCTTGTTATTTTCTTCCACTACAAACCTTCTAGCCTCTTGCACTTTTTTGTCATTGACATCCTTAATTGGAATTAGAATTGAAGGAAACACTTCTACACAACTCATTATGGAACACCTTTGATAGATAGTTTCAACAGATTTACTTTACTGAGGAATACTTTAAAATTCGATATTTATAGTTGAACGCTACTTAAATTGATGAAGTGAAATCTTACCACAGAGGTTAATAAATCGTTTGTCTATTAGAAGAGAACTTGGAATTAAATTCTTTATAGTTGGGATAAGGGATGTTTTAGTCAAACCAAGTATACTTTTTAGTTTTAAAATAAATTAATTTTTTAGTTTAAAATAAATTGATTTTTTAGTTTTAATTTTATTCCAAATAAATTAATTTTGATGTGGTGTTATGTATTTTAATAAAATAAATATTAACTTAATGAACAAAAATTTGTATTTTTTTTTAAATTATATGCTAAATTAATAAAAAAACCATCGAACTTTGCACTTTATCTAAAAAAAAACTCATAATTTAAAAAAAAAAATACTGGTGAATTAAAAAAAAAAATGTCAAAACTATGTTTAACTTTTAAAAGTGTTTAAAAAAAGATAGATGAGGAGAAAATTGTGTTCATGGGGGAGAAAATTGAAGGTCATTTTAGGGGAATGATTTTCAGGATTAGTATAAGATCCTGAAAACATAGCAAGAAGTAATGGTTTCGGAATTACTAAGTTTTACTCACTCCATGTTTATCATTTGTTTTCAAGTAACTAAGAGTTGGTCGTGGATGAGAGCAGACTTTGGAGTGTGGGCCATGGACTAACTCTGTTTTTAATCTAGTATTTTTTTTTTCTTCTTTTAAGTCTGCTTCTTATTTTGTGTTTGTAAGAGTATGTATATGTAACACCCAAAAAATGAAGGAAATTAGCTCCCATAAGTATAAGCCACTCATGAAAGACCCAAAGGATAGAAAGGAAAAAAATTAAAGGATTAAGGAAGAACAAGGTACTTAGTCAAGTGAGTACCTTACCAAGTGATTTCAAGGAGTTAAATGGCCTTTTGAAAAGAATTGGAAAGGAAAAAGTAAATGAAAAGGGCAAAAAAGTCATTTTTTCAATTATCAAATATCTTTCCGGATTTGTAATTCCTTATCTAGAAGGAACCTCAAGATTCAAAATTAGGGGAAAATGATAAAAAAATGGATGAGGAATTTGTAGAAAAATTGTGGATTTTTTGAGAAAAATAATAATAAAATATTCGGAAAGTGGCAAATTACCAAAATACCCCTGGAAGAATGGATAATCACATAAATGCCACTCTAATTAGAATCAGAGCATCTACCGTGACCATCTGAGAAAATTCCTTCTAACTCAAATCTCAACCATCAGATCTCATCCAAAATTTGATATGATCTAGAACGAACACGCACGGATCATCACATCCAACAACTAGTATTCAAAGCCAAGGTCGGTAAGGCTATGATTGGATTTGATATCTCCTAAAAATTATCCAAAAAGTTCGATCTCTAAATAATGAAGATTCTGAAGCTCTCAATGTCGGTTTAAGCTCCTCCTATAAAGTCTGAAGTAGGAGCAACAATATGGAATAAGAATCGAGAAAGGTCGATCCCCCAATCGAAGGTAATAAGTGTTTAGATTGTGGGTCTCCTACTCTCAGATTTCTTCCAAATTCGGGAGCAATCCTCCACCATTTCTCTTCAAACTTATTCCTACAGTTTCTCAACAAGATTACCCACAAGTTCTATGAAGGAATAAAGTGCTGAAGGTGCCTAGAATCCATTCCGCCATTGAAGAACTTCAAGAAAAACTTGAAAATCCAATCCGTGGATACATGATGACTCGTCGAGCAAGAATGATTCCAATCTGTTTCTGCACCTCCAAGGAATGCTTCCATAGAAGGCCACGAAAAAAAATAACCTTGAGAGCGTGCTGAATTGAAGGAAATGGGTTTCGAAATTAAATTGAGGATAAGAGTCGAATTCCTAACTACGATCTCTGTTCCTTTAAATTAAGGATTCCTCTAGCTTTAGAAGAAGAAGTTGAGTAAACTTGATGAAGGAATCGAGAGCTGAAACGTCATAGAACAAGCTACCCACGAGATCGAAAATCTGGCATTTCAAGTGAGTTGCATACCGAGAACGATTTCTAGAAATTAAGATCCTACACTCAAAGACGTTCCTCCAAACCAATTCCTTTAGCCTGAAGAAAGGATATGGAAGAGGTTCAATGAAGAAATAGGGCCTTGAAACTTCTAGAACCAACTACCTAATAAGAAATCCTTGACTTTATCTCCAGCGAAAAATCAGATGACTTTGGAAGCGAATATCTTAGGCTACGATCCACGAGAATGTATCAAATAAATTCCTAGCGAATATCTTACCCAATAAGTTTCACGAAGAAATCGAGGAGAGAAATGTTGTACATGTGGCTGTACAGGCTGAGTTTCAGATGGCGGATATGCGAAAAATGCACATCTTCTTCCTATTTAAAGGAAGAAAACGATGATACGGGCAGTTCAACTAAATTGTCCAAGTCAACTCAAAATTTGATCTTTTCACAGGTTTTCTCAATTTTAACCCCATTCCGGACCGATTCTCATGAAAAATATTATGATT
>NW_019272182.1:8370-25698 GCF_002738345.1 Cucurbita maxima
TCTTGGATTTGCCCCCTTGCACTATTTGTTAAGAAATACTGGTAGAAATCTTGGATTTGCCCCCTTGGACTCTTTGTTAAGAAATACAGGTAGAAATGTCTTGGATTTGCCCACTCTTTGTTAAGAAATACTGGTAGAAATCTTGGATTTGCTCCCTTGGACTCTTTGTTAAGAAATACGGGTAGAAATCTCTTGGATTTGCCCCCTTCGACTCTTTGTTAAGAAATACGGGTAGAAATCTCTTGGATTTGCCCCCTTGGACTCTTTGTTAAGAAATACTGGTAGAAATCTCTTGGACTCTTTGTTAAGAAATACTGGTAGAAATCTCTTGGACTCTTTGTTAAGAAATACTGGTAGAAATCTCTTGGATTTTTAAGTAATACTGGTAGAAATCTCTTGGAATCTTTGTTAAGAAATACTGGTAGAAATCTCTTGGACTCTTTGTTAAGAAATACTGGTAGAAATCTCTTGGACTCTTTGTTAAGAAATACTGGTAGAAATCTCTTGGACTCTTTGTTAAGAAATACTGGTAGAAATCTCTTGGACTCTTTGTTAAGAAATACTGGTAGAAATCTTGGATTTGCCCCCTTGGACTCTTTGTTAAGAAATACTGGTAGAAATGTCTTGGATTTGCCCCCTTGGACTCTTTGTTAATAAATACTGGTAGAAATGTCTTGGATTTGCCCCCTTGGACTTGCCCCCTTGGACTCCTTGTTAAGAAATACTGGTAGAAATGTTGGACTCCTTGTTAAGAAATACTGGTAGAAATGTTGGACACCTTGTTAAGAAATACTGGTAGAAATGTTGGACTCCTTGTTAAGAAATACTGGTAGAAATGTTGGACTCCTTGTTAAGAAATACTGGTAGAAAATGTTGGACTCCTTGTTAAGAAATACTGGTAGAAATGTTGGACTCCTTGTTAAGAAATACTGGTAGAAAATGTTGGACTCCTTGTTAAGAAATACTGGTAGAAAATGTTGGACTCCTTGTTAAGAAATACTGGTAGAAATGTTGGACTCCTTGTTAAGAAATACTGGTAGAAATGTCTTGGAAATACTGGTAGAAATGTCTTGGATTTGCCCCCTTGGACTCCTTGTTAAGAAATACTGGTAGAAATGTCTTGGAAATACTGGTAGAAATGTCTTGGATTTGCCCCCTTGGACTCCTTGTTAAGAAATACTGGTAGAAATGTCTTGGAAATACGGGTAGAAATGTCTTGGATTTGCCCCCTTGGACTCCTTGTTAAGAAATACTGGTAGAAATGTCTTGGAAATACTGGTAGAAATGTCTTGGATTTGCCCCCTTGGACTCCTTGTTAAGAAATACTGGTAGAAATGTCTTGGATTTGCCCCCTTGGACTCCTTGTTAAGAAATACTGGTAGAAATGTCTTGGATTTGCCCCCTTGGACTCCTTGTTAAGAAATACTGGACTCCTTGTTAAGAAATACTGGACTCCTTGTTAAGAAATACTGGTAGAAATGTCTTGGAAATACTGGTAGAAATTTCTTGGATTTGCCCCCTTAGACTCCTTGTTAAGAAATACTGGTAGAAATGTCTTGGATTTGCCCCCTTGGACTCCTTGTTAAGAAATACTGGTAGAAATGTCTTGGAAATACTGGTAGAAATGTCTTGGATTTGCCCCCTTGGACTCCTTGTTAAGAAATACTGGTAGAAATGTCTTGGAAATACTGGTAGAAATTTCTTGGATTTGCCCCCTTAGACTCCTTGTTAAGAAATACTGGTAGAAATGTCTTGGATTTGCCCCCTTGGACTCCTTGTTAAGAAATACTGGTAGAAATGTCTTGGATTTGCCCCCTTGGACTCCTTGTTAAGAAATACTGTCCTTGTTAAGAAATACTGGTAGAAATGTCTTGGATTTGCCCCCTTGGACTCCTTGTTAAGAAATACTGGTAGAAATGTCTTGGATTTGCCCCCTTGGACTCCTGGTTAAGAAATACTGGTAGAAATGTCTTGGATTTGCCCCCTTGGACTCCTGGTTAAGAAATACTGGTAGAAATTTGCCCCCTTGGACTCCTGGTTAAGAAATACTGGTAGAAATTTGCCCCCTTGGACTCCTGGTTAAGAAATACTGGTAGAAATTTGGTAGAAATTTGCCCCCTTGGACTCCTGGTTAAGAAATACTGGTAGAAATTTGCCCCCTTGGACTCCTGGTTAAGAAATACTGGTAGAAATTTGCCCCCTTGGACTCCTGGTTAAGAAATACTGGTAGAAATTTGCCCCCTTGGACTGGTTAAGAAATACTGGTAGAAATTTGCCCCCTTGGACTGGTTAAGAAATACTGGTAGAAATTTGCCCCCTTGGACTGGTTAAGAAATACTGGTAGAAATTTGCCCCCTTGGACTGGTTAAGAAATACTGGTAGAAATGTCTTGGATTTGTCTTGGATTTGCCCCCTTGGACTGGTTAAGAAATACTGGTAGAAATGTCTTGGATTTGCCCCCTTGGACTGGTTAAGAAATACTGGTAGAAATGTCTTGGATTTGCCCCCTTGGACTGGTTAAGAAATACTGGTAGAAATGTCTTGGATTTGCCCCCTTGGACTCCTGGTTAAGAAATACTGGTAGAAATGTCTTGTCTTGGATTTGCCCCCTTGGACTCCTGGTTAAGAAATACTGGTAGAAATGTCTTGTCTTGGATTTGCCCCCTTGGACTCCTGGTTAAGAAATACTGGTAGAAATGTCTTGTCTTGGATTTGCCCCCTTGGACTCCTGGTTAAGAAATACTCGTAGAAATGTCTTGTCTTGGATTTGCCCCCTTGGACTGGTTAAGAAATACTCGTAGAAATGTCTTGGATTTGCCCCCTTGGACTGGTTAAGAAATACTGGTAGAAATGTCTTGGATTTGCCCCCTTGGACTGGTTAAGAAATACTGGTAGAAATGTCTTGGATTTGCCCCCTTGGACTGGTTAAGAAATACTGGTAGAAATGTCTTGGATTTGCCCCCTTGGACTCCTGGTTAAGAAATACTCGTAGAAATGTCTTGTCTTGGATTTGCCCCCTTGGACTCCTGGTTAAGAAATACTGGTAGAAATCATTTGCCCCTTGTTAAGAAATACTCGTAGAAATGTCTTTGCCCCTTGTTAAGAAATACTCGTAGAAATGTCTTTGCCCCTTGTTAAGAAATACTCGTAGAAATGTCTTGTCTTGGATTTGCCCCCTTGGACTCCTGGTTAAGAAATACTGGTAGAAATGTCTTGGATTTGCCCCCTTGGACTGGTTAAGAAATACTGGTAGAAATGTCTTGTCTTGGATTTGCCCCCTTGGACTCCTGGTTAAGAAATACTGGTAGAAATCATTTGCCCCTTGTTAAGAAATACTCGTAGAAATGTCTTTGCCCCTTGTTAAGAAATACTCGTAGAACCCTTGTTAAGAAATACTCGTAGAAATGTCTTTGCCCCTTGTTAAGAAATACTCGTAGAAATGTCTTGTCTTGGATTTGCCCCCTTGGACTCCTGGTTAAGAAATACTGGTAGAAATCATTTGCCCCTTGGATTCTTTGTATTTGCCTCCTAATACAGAGCATATTGAATTTGATGGTCATTCGATAAGAATAAATAGGTAATAGGTAAACAAGAAATGTCTTGTGTTGTCATTCCTTATTTTGTTATTTCGCATCATGGTGATTTCTTAAATAAAGATCCTACCGGGAGTTGAACCCAGGTCGTTGGTTTCAAAGTCAAAAGTGCTAACCACTACACCATAGAACACCTTGTAAAACTTTGTTTTGGAATGGTTTTCCTATTTTATGCAGATTCCACAAGAAGAGAGATCCTATCACGAGTCAAACTCAAGTTATTGGATTCAAAGTTCTAGAGCTATTTTATCTAACTCATTGTAATCTTGAGCACGTTTAGAGTGGTTGCAGAAGTTACCTCCAGTGTTGATCGAAGCTCTTTGAGAACATGTAATTTTATATATTTCTTATAGTTAATTTATATATTGTTGTATATTACAAACAAATTGAAATAATATTTTACATCTCGGTCTTTCTTTCTTCCATGCAAAACTTAACATGAAAACATTCCTTCGAGAAACAAGGGTTGAAAACTATATTATTTCAAACCCTCCATTATTGCTTCTACCTTGCATAAAAATGCTTCCACTAAATCATGTTACTAACTAGTTGGTTTGGTTCGGTTCAATTCTTGGGACCACTATATTGAATCAACCTATCTCAATTAAACTCTTGATAATATAAAAATCATAAGTTTCTTAAATTACGTTAACTTAAATGTTTTGTCTATGAACAAAGTGTCTGTCTAAAAAATGGTATAAAAAATGGGTCATGCACCATAAACTCATGGGAAGATCGTTGATGGAATCGATGCAATCGGCGCTCCCTAAGATGGGTTGCCAATCAAAGACCTAACATTTGATGTTGACTCTTTTGAAGAAAAAGTCACACAATCGAACAGCTCGAAACGTCGCGGTAGTTCTAAGAACTCTAACACGCACAGAAAAGGACGTGTCAAAGAGTTAGACATTAAGCAAAAGATAATGCTAAAACTCTTCAACGATCTGACAAAAGACTTCAGGACATCTATACCAAAAATCCATTATCGTCCAGCGTCTAGGATATCTGACTTTTACCTAGGAGACTCGGGTTTGATTCCCAATGGAATATTATTTTTACATTTGTTACTGTTATGTTATAGACATTTGGTCAAGTTCAGCAAGTGGGATTAAGGTGATTCAAATGGTTAATGTCACGAACTTTGTACCTTTGTTAGTGTTATGCTATAGACATTTGGTCAAATGGTTAATGTGACTTTATTTTATTCAAATGGTTAATGTGATAAATGATTGAGATGAGCACAAGAGTGGGTTTGACAAAATTGAAATAAAATCACTAAAAAAAGATCAATAAAATTGGAAAAAATTGGAAAAAAAAATTAGCCCTATGACACTTCCTTCAACTCAAGCGTGGTAAACCAAGGATTCCTTCGCCCAAGACCCATGATCAAACTCCAAACATAGAAATGATAAAGCTATAGAATCATTCAAAGAACGACTGCATCAGAGCAAGTCATGGGGATAGAAGATCCCGTTGAAGGATGATAGACCAACCATAATCTTCAGCCCAAGAAGCCAAGCTTTTGTAGAAGCAAGAACCCTTGTATTAAAGAAATTAACACCTTCTTATGTATTAAAGAAATTAACACCTTCTTATACAAAATTTGGATCAACCAAAAGATAAGGATAGAATTAGATTATGAGATCCAAGAGTGAGAAGCAAGATTTGAAATCTTTTTCTAAATTGAGTCACTCCATAATACTTGATCAAGGCTTGATTGAATAAGTAAGATGCAATTTATCGCAAGAATTGCATGAAACTTAGAAACTACAAAGATATGCTCAGATTTCTATAAGGGGAACGTCTCAACATGAGAGATCAATTTCATTGATCACAAATACGCTTTTACATAATAATTTGTGGGTATTTATAGTCTCCCCACAAAAAAAGTTAGTGGCCGTGATTTAATCTCGATCCCTTTAAATCTCCACAGAATACGAAGTCAATATGAGCATTACAAACTTTATGAAATTAAAATAATAAATAAAGTTTTCTAACCACTCATGAAATGATGCTTGCAACTTCATCCGCTACTTCAACCATGCAAATATTTACTTTTGAATCTTCAAATGATCTTGACTCAAACAAATCAGCTTGTAACACATGAAATGATTGTTGAACCTAGCTTATCCAATTTTGTAGATGATGTATGAATGCTTGTTGAATCTTCTTGGCCTTGGGTTGTGTAATAGGTCCAGTTGGAACACCGTGATTCTTATCATCATCCCCCTCTTCAAAAGAATTCGTTCTCGAATTAGAAAAATCATCACTTACATTAAAAGGACTCAACTCAGCAACATTGAAAGTAGAATGTACACCGTGATTCTTATCATCATCCCCCTCTTCAGGATTTGTCCTCGAATCAGAAAAATCATCACCTACATCAAAAGAACTTAACTTAGCAACATTGAAATTAGAATCTATTGACAATTCTACGAAAGATCAATTTTATTGTTTGATGCAATAAAATGAGTCATTTTACAAAATGTCTTATAGAGCATTTTTAGTCAAATAAAGAATTAGAAATCCACGCTACTTGAATCAGGTGTTGCCAAGGTCGAACGAACACATGACCTTCAAATCTTCAATATTAAGCTCTCCCAACTAAGCTATCCCCTCTAACATTGAAAATGAAAATACTTAAATTTTAAAAAGAAATAATCACTAAATTTAGATTAAGTAGTCAAGTAATTTTAAAAAGAAATATCACTCATTTTAGATGGAATATTCAAGTTGTGCAAGTTAGTCAACTTGAATTAGGTGAAGTGAATGTTGATCAAACATGTGACTTTTAGAACTTCACTAACACTCTCCAAATTGAGCTATCCCCGCTAACATTAAAAATAAAAATTCATCGGTAAAGATATTTTCAAAGCTTCATTGTGATTTTAAAAAGAAATAATCACTAATTTTAGATTGAATAGTCTGGTTATGCAACTTAGTCAACTTGAATCAGGTGCGGTGAACGTGGATCAAACACGTGACCTTGAGATCTTCAGTGATGCTCTCCTAATTAAGCTATCCCCGCTAACATTAAAAATGAAAACTCATTAGTAAGGTATTTAGCTAATTCATTGATATTTTAAAAAGAAATACTCACTAATTTTAAATTGAATGGTGAGGAGTCAAGTTATGTTTTAGCTAATTCATTGATATTTTAAAAAGAAATAATCACTAATTTTAAATTGAATAGTGAGTAGGCAAGTTATGTGACTTCAATCAGGTGCGGTGAAGAACGTGGATCGAGCACGTGACCTTCAGATTTTCAGTCTGACACTCTCAAAACTGAGTTATCCTCGCTAATATTTGAAAAAAAAATCACAAGTAAAGGTATTTTCGCTAATTCATTATATTTTAAAAAGAAATAATCACTAACTGTAGATTGAATAAAATTATGCAACTTAATGGACTTATGCAACGTAAACCAAGTGCGGTGAACGTGGATTAAACATGTAACGTTCAATATTCAGTCCCAACTGAGCTATCCATTATTCATTGAAATTTTAAAAATAAATAATAACTAATTTTTGATTGAATAGTTAGCTTATGCAAATGGAAACAGGTGCGGAGGTGCGGTGAACGTGGAGATTAAACATGTGACCTTCAAATCTTTAGTTTGACACTCTCCCAACCACTAATTCATTATATTTTAAAAAGAAATAATAACCAACTAAACTATAAGATGCCATAAATGTAAATCGAACAAGACCTACCTTAAAGATAAAGATTGAATAGTCAAGTTATGCAACTTACGATGCTAAATAATCAAATTAAGCAATGTGAACCATGTGGGATGAACATTGATCGAAAACGTAACCTTCAGATCTTCAATCTGACGCTCTCCCAACTGAGCTATCCACGCAATCATTAGAAATAAAAATTCATTAGTAAAGGTATTTTAACTGATTTATTGAGATTTTAAACAGAAATAATGACTAATTTTTTATCGAATAGTCAGGTTATGCAAATAGAAACAGGTGCAGTGAAAATGGAGATCAAACACGTGACCTTCAAATCTTAAATCTGACGCTCTCCAAACTAAGCTATCCCCACTAACATTAAAAATGAAAGTTTTTAAGTAAAGGTATTTCCGCTAATTAATTGAAATTTTAGAAAGAATTAATAACTACTTTTAGATTGACTAGCCAAATTATGCAACGTGAACCATGTGCGGTGAACATGGATCGAACAAGATACCTTCAGATCTTCAATCTAACGCTCTCTCAACTGAGCTATCCACACTAACATTAAAAATTAAAATTCATCAGTAAACGTATTTTCGCTAATTCATTGAAATTTTAAATATAAATAATCAGTAATTTTTAATAAGATATTCAAGTTATCCAACATGTATAAGGTGTAGTGAACTAGAACACATTAGGTATTTCCAATAATTCATTGAGATTTCAGAAAGGAATAATGACTAATTTTAGATTGAATAGTTGGGCTATGCAACTAGAATTAGGTGCCGTGAACGTGGAGATCAAACACGTGACCTTCAAATCTTCAGTTTGACGCTCTCCTAACAGAGCTATCCCCGCTAATATTAAAAATGAAAATTCATAAGTAAAGATATTTCCGCTAATTCATTATATTTAAAAAAGAAATAATCATTAATTTTAGATTCTATAAGCAAGTTAGGTTTTTAGATTGTATAATTAGGTAATAAACGTGTATTAGGTGCGTTGAACGTGGATAAAACACGTGTGACCTTCAAATCTTCAGTCTAACAATCTCCCAACTGAGCTACTCTTGCTAACATTAAAAATGAATTTTCATTAGTAAAGGTATGGGGTACGCTTCTGGAAATTCAACAAAAGGAAATAGTATTAGACCGAGAAGCCAGATTTAAATCTCGCTTTTGGAAAATTCAACAAAAGGCATTTGGTACGCAGTTATAACACGACATTCCACCCATAAACAGTTGGTCAAACAGAAATGCTCAAGCAAATATTGGAAGACATGTTGAGGGCATATGTGATGGATTTTGCAGGAAGCTCAGATAAGTACCTACCCCTTATGAAATTCGCTTATAATAATAGTTTCCAAGCCACCATACAAATGGCCACATACGAGGTTCTCTATGGACGAAGATTTCGATCCCCTGTCTTTTGGGAAGAAGGGGGGCAAACGACAACTATTGGGCCACAGCTGGTGCAAATTACCAACGCCGCAGTCCAGAATATTAAAGCTAGAATATAAACCGCACAAAGCCGAGAGAAAAGCTATGCAGACCTAAGGTGCAAGGACATGAAATTGTAGGTAGGGGATCATATATTCCTAAAGGTAGCACCCCATGAGAGGGGTGCTCAGGTAGGGTTAAAAGGGGAAGCTAAGCCCTAGGTTTATCCGTTCCTTTGAGATATTAGAAAGGATTGGATTTGTGGCCTATAGAATCGGGCAATTCCCAAACTTGTCTGCAGTACATAATATCTTTCATGTATTCATACTATGAAAGTATACCCTAGTTGAAAATCCGTCTATAAATTATTAATTAGGGTAGACTATTAGGGGTAAGAAGCAAGCTTAATCGAGTAACCAATCGAGAGGTACAAGTTTTTTGTTTTGGGGTATCGTGTTCATGGATTTACCTCGAATTCGAGAACTATAGTCCACTATTCATTTCCAAACTTGTTCCTGCACCTTCTAAATAAGTTTACCCCTAAGATTGGTGAAGGAAAGAGGTTCATCAATAATCCATGTATCAAGTACATAGAACTATGTGAATAACATGCTAAATAAGTTGCTAGGATCCATACCCATAAGTAACCATTATCTGCCATTACGATGTGTACTAAAAGGCCCCTATTTCTCTTTAGGTAGGATGTGCTACAATATGTATCATGAAAAGGATGTTATGATAGGCCTACCTTTCCCTTCGGCTAAACGAGATGTCCTGCACCACGATTTACTAGTAGGATTACATCATTATGACGACACCACTCATGTGTTCATGGGGAGAAAATTGAAGTTTATTTTAGGGGAAGGTTTTCAAGATCAGTATATGATACATGACACGATGACCTCTAAGTTCTAAGATCTTGAGGTCGCGATTAAGAACCTACTAGTAGGCTACTTAATAAGTTTTACTCACTCCATGTTTATCATTTTTTTTCAAGTAACTAAGATTTGGTCATGGATGAGAGCGGACTTTGGAGTGTGGGCCATGGACTAACCTCTGTTTTTAATCTAGTATTTTTTTTTCTTCTTTTGAGTCTGCTTCTTATTTTGTGTTTGTAACGAGTATGTATATGTAACACCAAAAAATGAAGGAAATTAACTCCCATAAGAATAAGCCACTCATAAAAGACCCGAAGGATAGAAAGGAAAAAAAATTAAAGGATTAAGCAAGAACAAGGGACTTAGTCAACTGAGTACCTAACAAGTGATTTTAGGGCAAAAAAGTCATTTTATCAATTATCAAAAATCTTTCTGGATTTGTAATTCCTTATCTAGAAGGAATGCAAGATTCAAAATAAGGGGAAAATGATCAAAAAAGCGATGAGGAATTTGTAGAAAAATTATGGATTTTTCGAGAAAAATAATAATAAAATATTTCAAAAGTGGCAAATTACCAAAATACCCCTGGAATAATGGACAATTATAGAAATGCCGCACGGATCATCACATCCAACGACTAGTATTCAAAGCCAAGGTCGGTAAGGCTATGATCGGAGTTGATATCTCCGAAAAATTATCCAGAAAGTTCGATCTCTAAATAACGAAAATTCTACAGCTCTCAATGTCGGTTTAAGCTCCTCCTACAAATATTAAAGTAGGAGCAACAACACGGAATAAGAATCAAGAAAGATCGATCCCCCAATCGAAGGCAATAAGCGTTTAGATTATGGGTCTCCTACTCTAAAATTTCTTCCAAATTCGAGAGCAATCCTCCACCATTTCTCTTTAAACTTCTAAATAGCGTCTCTCTTATAGCTCTCAAGGTAGGTTTAAGCTCCTCCTATAAAGTCTGAAGTAGGAGCAACAATACGGAATAAGAATCGAGAAAGGTCGATCACCTAATCGAAGGCAATAAGCGTTTAGATTATGGGTCTCCTACTCTCAGATTTCTTCCAAATTCGAGAGCAATCCTCCACTATTTCTCTTCAAACTCTATCAAATGGTTTTGGTTGTTGTAAAAACAATAGTAAAAAAATTTAACATGATAACTGCAAATAAATGAAATCCAAAGAAAACAAAAATACTTTTAGTGGTAGAATTATGTTCCTTAGACTTTACTGCCCTAGTATACCAAGTAATGGGAAAGTATATATGGGATGCCTTAAAGAAAGTAATCGTGTATGTTTTTATATCTAGAATTTTCATGATTGTCATATGTATGAAGTGACAGGTCTTCAACTCGAGACACATTACAAAATAGAAAAAGTAGTATATTATTTTAAAAAGATAATGTTTCTAAATATTTGAGTTCATAATTATACAAATATTATCATAATAAGGTCAATGAGGGGAATACACCAATTTTTGGGCAACAAAGTCAACACAAAGAAATTAGAAAAGAAATATGAAAACTTGAGTCGTGAAAAGTGTAAATTGGAAAGAATCTTAGTGGCCGAGAACAACGTAGTGTTATGAAAACTAGCTAGATTGAATCTTCAAATATTAATGTAAATTTTGTGAAAATTGAGAGAAACCTTTTGAGCATGTTTGCAATGGCTTAGACATACAGCAACAACGTGATGCTTCAAATACTCTTTCTTATGATTACATACTAATGGTTCATGAGGTCAAAAGTCTTTCTTTAATGTTAAGGATATTTAATCCTAAATTATAACTTATCATATATATCATATTTGATCTTTTATTATAGTATATTTGTCTTCTAGTACAGCTCACCATAGGTATCATGTTTGCCTTTTGTTACAGGCTCTTTTCATTTATTGTTATTTCTCTATCCTTTATAATTTATTTGATTATTTAAGAACTTCATTTAGGTGTGGTGGTTTCAGCAAATACATAGAGATTATAAAACGTAGGGTAGTGTGGTTACCAACAATGTGAAGTTAACATGACAATAATAATAGGTTCTAAAACACAAAAACATGTGGATAAACTTCAAATATTGAGGCGCATAAAAGATATGGACCAGCAACTAATAATGATAGATCCACTACAAGGCATTTGGTCTAGTGGTATGATTCTCGCTTCGGGTGCGAGAGGTCTCGAGTTTGATTCTCAAAATGCCCCCAACAATTATATCAAATTGAAGCATGCAATATAATAAGATTTGAAATAGGTTTTTCAAACCTTGAACCAAGAAGTAATTCAAATGGATATTTAGAAAGAAAAAAAAAAACTATATTTAATTATAATTTTCAAGTGTCTTTACAACATGTTAATTGAAGAGAGCAAACAACAAGAATAAACAAACAAAAGAAAATTTGTGTATGTATGATTCTCTTCAAATCTTGGAACTATGAGGATTCCTCTCCTTTCTTGACATCAAGACTTACTTTTTCGGGACTTGGACCATAAACAGTCATCTACTCTTACTCCTACTCCTTTCTCTAAGAATCAACATAGCATAATCATTCAACGAAGGCCAAGGTAGTCTTATAAAAAAAGATGAGGGTACCACTTTCAAATCATTCCATTAGGACTTCCACTTTCTATTGCAGAATTTCTATGTGAATAGAGAATGAACCATATTCTTGGGAGATAAGATAGAGCCTCGAGCCTAACTTCAAAGGCATTACACAAATTGTTCTATGATATTTTTTCTAGGAACTGTTTGTTATGTTGTCCGCTGAAGGTTTCAGGAAAGGGACACAGATTCTCTATTGCACTAATCTCTCAATAGAAGTTTTACCTAGGTCATCTGTCATCACAATTCTTTTAAGGAAGATGCGCCCAAATAACCGGTGAACAATAACATTTAAAGAAGTTTCAGAGAGCGAGAAGAGGATTGTGATAGAAGTTGCTCTAGGTAAAACTTCTTTAAATGTCTTAGTCAATCATGACTTCATAATGAGGAGTCTCTTGGACAACAATAACATATGGACAACAAATGTCTTAGCCAATTGTGATGGTCATGATTGCTCAAGGCGTGTTGCCTAAATAACCGGTAAACAATAACATTGCCAAAATAACCGCCTTAGACAATAAATCGTTTACAAGAATGGCTGAGACATGCAACATGCAACCATAGGAAACACGCCTTAGGCAATCATGACTGTGACATCTGCCCCCACACAATTTATTGGATGAGGCTGAATTTAGGTCTCTCAATACGCTTCCAGCTGATCTCATAATGAGGAGTCTCTTCCAACCTACTAGGTGCTATTGAAAACCACTTCTCGGTTTGTTGAGTCTTCATGTCTTCTCTGTTCCTGTCTTTCCTACTTTCTTCGCTTGAAACTTTTTCTTATTTGTATGACGTCATACCACCTTCTTCTACTTGATGTCTTCTTGGTCGAAATAATAACGTTTCAAGTTTCTAACGTGGACAACAAGGTTAGTCCGCATCCATAAGAGCAATTGGATTCTATATGATGTCTTCATAATCTTATGGATAACTTTAACTAGTTCATAATATTTTCACACCAGTCTTTGGTTTTTGTTGCTTTGAACTCGAAGTTGATCTGACCTTAACTTATATGAACTCTTTATTTTTCTTGAAATTATTGTGGTTGGCGCTTCCAACTGACCCTTCTCTTCATCCGTCTAGATGGTATTTCTGTGTGAACATGTGTTGCTTCAGTGGTTTATTTTTTTTCTCTCTTATTCAGTATCTGACCTTGTTTTTGTCTCTCCTGGTGGGGATAAATCCATTATCTGACCTTGTTTTGCGTCGTGGTGTTTATGTAGTGGCAACAAGGTTTCTATTGAGGTTGGCTCACTCGAGCTCCCCTTTTCAATTACAACAATAGCAGCAAGCATAGATTTATCATGGCTATAATTCTTTCTCAACTGTAGTATCGACATCTTTTTCAACTCTCTTTGTTGATGGATGTTTTTCTGAATGATCGTCGGGTTAGACTCCGTTACTACTAGACATTTTGCTAGGGGCATGTAAATGACTTTGTGTTTCAGCAGGACGTTCATTCCTGACACGACGTCGAAGTCATCCATTTCAACTATCACTAAACAATTTGCCTAGTCCAAGGCTCCAGCTTGATTAAAGTGTTGGATTTGTATAGCAACCCTAGAGAGGGGGTGAATAGGGTTTTAACGATAAAAGTGTCTAAACTTGATTAATTTTTCTAATGATGAAACTTTTTTTTACAAATAAGTAGAAGATGATAATTACTAGAACAAAACAATTCAAGTCAAAACAATAATCAAGTAGAACATGCAATAAATCACAATAATAGTTTTGAAATTAAATAGAAAAGAATTAGAGAAAATGACACCGTCGTTTTATAGTGGTTCGGTCAAACTCAACCTACTCCACTCCCCAAGCGCCTCTTGGGAATTTGAATAAAAAACTTTCTCGACTCTTTCCACGGATCAGAGTCAAACCGCTACACCGCGTCGAAAATTCAGTCAATTCCTTGAGAGCTACTCCTTCCCTTCCTCGGTAAAGCAGCTTCGATTCCCTCTTTTTACGAGTTCAAGAGCAAACTCAATTCTTTCTACGACGCAGGATCAAACCGATACAAATATTTGAGTTTGAAAGTAACACACCACAACTCTCTGAAAGAGTAGATTTACAATTTGGAACACTCACAACTATTTTCTAACAATACAATAATAATCCCTCTCAACAATAAGATGAAGAGAAAGAAACTTGTAAGCTTGGAGAGAGCAACAAACAATGGAGACTTTGAACAAATGAGGATTGGAGAATTTATGGAAGTTATGTGTTTAAAATGTGGGGAAGTTGATGAGTTTATATAGAGAAGAAAAGTGGAAAAATGGAGGAATTAATATTGACCATTGGATTGTGTTGGAATAATGGAAGGTGGAGATTAAAAATAAATAAATAAGAAAATTTTCCAAATTCATTTATTTAAAATTTTTAATATAATAATAATAAAAACTATGTGAGTAACTACCAAAATTTTAAAATATAGTAATTTAATAACATAATATAGTAATAGTAAAAATTGATGTAACGGTTAGATTCAAATTTATATTTTGGAAAAATAATTTTATTTAGAAATATAATAATAAGAAAAACTCCACCATTTGTTACTCTTCCAAAATTATAAATGTCATACTTTGATATATTTTGATTTGTCAATCATTTTAATTTTGCTGCCACATCATCACGTCGGGTATATTGTCTCGACTGTAATTTCTTCGTTTTAGCTCTGATTTGAGTAATTTAAAAGTCGTTTAAGCTCTAAATAATGAAGAATCTGGAGCTCTCAATGTCAGTTTAAGTTCCTCCTATAAAGTCTGAAGTATGAGCAACAATACGAAATAAGAATTGTGAAAGGTTGATCCCCCAATCGAAGGCAATAAGCGTTTAGATTATGGGTCTTTGACTCTAGGATTTCATCCAAATTCCAGAGCAATCCTCCATCATTTCTCTTCAAACTTCTAAATAACGAAGATTCGAGAGCTCTCAATGTTGGTTTAAGCTCCTCCTATAAAGTCTGAAGTAGGAGCAACAATATGGAATACGAATCGAGAAAGGTCGATCCCCCGATCGAATGCAATAACCATTTAGATTATGGGTCTCCTACTCTCAGATTTCTTCCAAATTCGAGAGCAATCCTCCATCATTTCTCTTCAAACTTATTCCTACAGTTTCTCAACAAGATTACCCACAAGTTGTATGAAGGAATAAAGTGCTGAAAGTACCCTGAAGTCATTCCCCCAATTCAATCTACCATTGAAGAACTTCAATCGAAACTTGAAAATCCAATCCGAGGATACATGATGACTCATCGAGCAAGAATGATTCCAATTAGTTTCTGCACATCCAATGAATGCTTCCATAGAAGACCACGAAGAAAAATAACCTCGAGAGCGTGCCGAATTGAAGGAAATAGGTTTCGAAATTAAATTGGGGATAAGAGTCGAATTTCTATCTATGATCTCTTTTCCTTCAAATAAAGGATTCCTCTAGCTTCAGGGGAAGAAATTGAGTAAACTTGATGAATGAATCGAGTGCTGAAACGTTGTAGAACCAGCTATTGACGAGATTGAAAATCTGGCGTTTAGAGTGAGTTGCATACCGAGAACGATTTCTGGAAATTAAGGTCATACACTTAAAGACGTTCCTCCAATCCAATTTCTTTAGCCTGAAGAAAGGATATGGAAGTGGTTCAATGAAGAAATAGGGCCTTGAAACCCCTAGAATCGGCTACCCAATAAGAAATCATTTGTTTTATCTCTAGCGATAAATCAGATTTTGGATGAACTTTGGAAGCGAATATCTTATGCTACGATCCACAAGAAGGTATCAAATAAATCCCTAGCCCTTTCTTGTAACATCCATCTTTAAGTTTCACGAAGAAATCGAGGAGAAAAACGCTATAAATGTGGCTGTACAGGCCGAGTTTCAGATGGTGGCGAGGCGAAAAATGCGCATCTTCTATCTGTTCAGAGGAAGAAAACGATGATACGGCCAATTCAACTGAACTGTCCAAGTCAACTCAAAATTTGATCTTTTCTCTGGTTTTCTCAATTTTAACCCCATTTTAGACCGATTGTCAAGAAAAACATTATGGTTTCATAAACTAGATACAATAAGGAGTATGTGGAAGGAAATTTGAAGTAATTCAAATACTTGAAGCTCAAGAATGGAGGTCCCAAACGTTGACGACGAGGTAAGTAGCCCCCTTGGACTCTTTATTAAGAAATACCTGTAGAATTCCTTTGGATTTTCATATGAACCCTAAACCACGTATGAATTAAGGATATATGAAAGAAAAACCCAAAGAACCGTGAATTAAGACCCTGAACCGATCAAATAGTTCTAGATTTAAGTAACATCAAATTAACCTACTATATGAGCTCCGCTGCCTATCATATTTTAATACTGAGCATATTATAGCATGTTGAGGTTAGATATGAAATTTGGTGGTCATTGGATAAGGATAAGTAGGTAAACCAAGAAACAATGTAAAATGACTATAATGCCCCTAAGGTAATTTACCTTCGTTTTAATGACCTAGATGACCTTCAAATGCTATGAAACACATCAGTAGATCTTATTTTATGAAATGTTGTATGAATCCTTATCTCGAGAGGTTATAAAAGGTAATGAAGTTTGGGAGTTATTCGAAACCAAGATATGGGAGAAAATGCTCATCATGATCCATGTGACTTTACCATGAAATAATAGCTTCCCCACATGTACCCTTGGTCTCTAGCAGATACTATGTGCACAATATCATGGTGGGCTATTCCTAAGAACTTATAAATTTGATGCCTCCTTATGCCTCAAAGTAAATTTGTGTTTTCGCATCGAATGCTAAGTAACACCCTTTTTAAAAATGTCTTTGGTTGTCGTTACCTTATTCTGGGATTTTACATCAAGGTGATTTCTTAAAGGTAGGTATATTCTGGGATTTTACATCAAGGTGATTTCTTAAAGGTAGGTATATTCTGGGATTTTACATCAAGGTGATTTCTTAAAGGTCCTATCGGGAGTTGAACCCAGGTCGTTGGATTCAAAGTCCAAAGTGCTAACCACTACACCATAGAACCCCTTGTAAAATTTTGTTTTGGAATGGTTTTCCTATTTTATGTAGATTCCACAAGAAGAGAGATCCTATCACGAGTCAAACTCAAGTTATTGAATTCAAAGTTCTAGAGG
>NW_019272182.1:27510-41609 GCF_002738345.1 Cucurbita maxima
AAAAAAAAATCAGTCTTTCGGCTGAAAGTGTGATTGTTGGGTATGGATAAGCAGGACCTCTTGGTTTGGGCGAAATCGGAGATGTTGGCTAAGAAAGTTAAGCAAGCAAGTACAGGACGGACAAAATGCACATACAAATTGATTGACATGATCCCTCTCCCTCTCTCTTTGGCTAGTTGGCTAGTTGCGCGATAAGCGGGAAAGCATACCAGGTAGGGAAAGAAAGGCTGCTCGATCTCTTGTAAGGCGAACCCTCAACGGCGAGCTTACCAGGCAATGCTATAAATATGATAGAAGTTCAAGGTTTCGTCTACTATGGACCAGGAAGCTCTTGGAGGAGCTAACATGAAATGAGAAATACATTCGATTATGAAAACTAATAGATAGCAAACTTTTTGGTAGAAACTGAATAATCCCTTGGCTCGGGCAAGAGAAGGAAAAGGTAGTCGTACTCCTATCTTTTCCATCAGGCAATAGGAAAGTTTGAGCTGAAAGATTGAATCACACCGGGTAAGAAAGGGGACTTAGCAGGTTTCTTCAAACGTATAAACAATCAGAAGACGCAACTGATCCTGAAGAGGATACCGATACGCATACATTCTCGCATGGAAGAATCTAGCTGAACCGGATCAAGGGTCCTAACCTAGTCCGACTGATCTTCTTTGGCTGGCCCCCGCCCCTTGCAATGAGGTCAACCCGTACGTGCTTTTTCCTTTCATTTAGCGAGATAGCTTACCAGCTCTTTCGGCTCATAGCAGTAGTATGAAAAGCTGAATCCTCATCCTGAGTCGAGTCCGCATTGCCATACGAATCGACATCGTCCAAACCAAGAGTTTCTATTTTTCTTTAACGAAAGAGGATCTAACAGTTTCGATAAAACCAACCTCTTTTAAAGAAGGAGTCGCTCTGCCTTGATCACCGTGGACATACGCAGCTCCCGCTTTACCTTTGCCTTCCGTGAAAAGGAAAGTTCCCTCACGATAGGCTCTCCCAGCTCCCGAACGTCTTTCTATCAATCGAGAGAGGTATAGAATAGTACAACAAACCAACAAGACAAGAATGGACTCATAAGATGGGCGGTCAGGGAAGCGATTTCATTTGTGTTATCCGCCAAGGAAATGATCAAGGAATTCTCTATACACGGCTGAGAGATGACCGTATTGTTGCACATCCTGAATAAAGTACTGTAGGCAAGCCAATTTTTTTGAAAATGAAAGCGTGTAGAACTCAGATCCACTTTCTCTTCAATTTGTAAACTTCAGATCTGATCTTCCTTTCGTCTCTGGGTGACTGAGAGAGAATTTGGTCCTGGCGTGCATCCGGTTCGGTCAAAAATAAGGTACAAAGCAGACTGATTAAATGGGCTTGAAGTTCCATTATCGTTAGGTCGAAGATCTCTACTAGGTTTAGTGCACTTTGGTAGTTACGAATGTTGCCGTAATTGAATGTCTTTCTCATTCGACATTCTCTCTTACCAAGCACTCATACTCGCCAGGGTTGAGGAGACAATTCGTGAGCTAATTGGTCTTCGAGATTGCGTATATGCGAAAAGAGCTCACTTTCGATTTTCTGTCTCGGCGTTTTGTGCCCGGTTTTGGTTCTGGAAAGGGTTTGATCTCTTTCATTGGAGCACATTGATTCTGAAGGAGTCTTCGAAACCAGTGGAAAGGCTATGATGACTTCAGGCTATTCAAATAGCATGACTGATACCACAAAGAAAGAGCACACTAGTGGAATAGTTTTTTCATATTAATTATCTTAATATATGATACCAAAAACCTGCCTGATGACTGATAATGTAAGGGGTTTCAAAGGACAAAAGAATGACAATTCTACAGATGATAGAAAAGAAGATCTTTTTTTTTCAGTGTGCGCGGTTCGCCTGCCTACTTGACCACGGATAGGTTACGAGGCTTTGCACTTTGGCCCCTGAGAATACCACATCAAGGTGACAGGATTCGAACCTATGGCTCTCTGAAACTTCTTCATCGACAGATGACCTATATGACAATAGCGGACAACATAATGCCCCTGAGAATACCACATCAAGGTGACAGGATTCGAACCTATGGCTCTCTGAAACTTCTTCATCGACAGATGACCTATGTGACAACAGCGGACAACATAATGAAAAGTTTATAGAAAGAATACAATAGAACAACATAATGAAAAGTTTCTAGAAAGAATACAATAGAACAATTTGTGTAATGCTCTTTTTGAAGTCTGGCTCAAGACGATCTTTATTCTTCCCCAAGAATATGTTTCATTCCCTATTCTCATCTTTTTGGTTCAATGTTTAAAAACCACATTTTAAATCATATTATGTTGCATAATTCATTTTGTGTTTCATTCCCTATTCTCATCTTTTTGGTTCAATGTTTAAAAACCACATTTTAAATCATATTATGTTGCATAATTCATTTTGATATAATATTGTTGGGGGCATTTTGAGAATCAAACTTCAGACCTCTCACATTCAAAACGATAATCATACCACTTGACCAAATGCCTTTATAGCAGATCTAAAATTCTTAATTGCTTGCGTTTTTTCTTTTGGAAAAAGGGGCATTCCGAGAATCAAACTCAAGGCCTCTTACACCCAAAATAAGAATCATACCACTAGACAAAATGCTTTTATTATGGACGATATATTAAGTTGTTTATGGAATGTATCATTATTATTTCATATATTTTCTTTGTTAATGAAATCCATGAGCAATTATTATTATTATATCTTTTAGATCTAGACCGCTATTAAATTATTTACATAGGGTTTGCGACAATTACTGTAGAGAGAAAAAAATAGTGTAAGTTTTAGTTTGATAGTTCCATTAAGACACATATCGTGTTGTACACAAGTAAAGCAAATATCGAAAGTTATGATTTGGATAGGCATGCCTATTGAAAGTGGAAAAGATAAAATGATATTAAGAGCATTATCATTAAGAGGGTTGAAAATGATGTCGATACTACAGTTGAGAAAGAATCATAGCCATGATGAATCTACGCTTGCTGCTATTGTTGTAATTAAAAAGGGGAGCTTAAGTGAGGCAACTTCAATAGAAACCTTGTTGCCACTACATGAACACCACGACGCAAAACAAGGTCAGATAATGGATTTATCCCCACCAGGAGAGAAAAAACAAGGTCAGATACTAAAGAAGGAAGACAAAAACAAATCACTGAAGCAACACATGTTCACACAGAAATATCATTTAGACAAATGAAGAGAATGTTAGGTTATGGAGCCTGCTGCTTATTTATAGCTTGGTCAACGGTTATATCCGGTAAAGCTATATTTGATAAAGCTATATCCAGTAGAGCTATATATGGTAAATAGCTATATATAGTAGATGGTTAAATCTGGTAAAGCTATATATAGTAAATAGCTATATATAGTAGATGGTTAAATATGGTAAAGCTATATATAGTAAACTGAACTATATATATATCTCATCCGGTAGAGCTTTGAAAATGTACTTTATGTATTCTCTGTAATTCTCTCTTACTGTACATACGTGAAGACATCAATAAAAAAATAATTCTTTTAGCCAGAGTTCTCCTTACACTTTTCTTCATCCTGTTCTTTGTGTTCATCTAGATCGAGTGTGTGCATTGTTGTGCGACCTTAACAACTGGTACCAAAGCTAGGCGAAGTTCACCACGATCTATGAAGATGGAAAGTTCAAAGATTGAAATTTAGATGTTTGATGGATCCGATTTCGGTTTCTAGTAGATGCAGATTGGAGATTATCTGTACCAGAAAGATCTTCACAAACCTCTGTTGGGGGTGAAGTCGGATACCATGACCACGGAGTACTGAAAGCTCAAGGATCGACAAGCCTTGGGGCTGATCCAGTTGACGCTATCCAAAAACGTGACGTTTAACATTATCAAGGAGAAGACAACGTTAGATCTATTGAAGGCGCTGTCAAATATGTATGAAAAATCGTCGGCTATGAACAAGGTGTATTTGATGCGGAGATTGTTCAATCTACAGATGTCTGAAGGTGGATCTATTGCTGATCATATAAATGAATTCAATATGATCATAAGTCAACTAAGTTCAGTGGAAATTAATTTCGAAAATAAAATTAAACCGTTGATTTTGATGTCATCCTTACCCGAGTCATGGGATACTATTATTGCCGCAATTAACAGTTCCCGAGGATCTGATAAACTGAAGTTTGGTGAAATTCAAGATGTATTTCTCAGCAAAGGTACTCGCAAACGAGAAATTGTTAATTCATCTGGTAATGCTCTTAGTGTTGACCAACGGGGAAGAAGTAAACCGAGGGGCCCAAACAAAGGACGATCAAAATCAAAGAACCGAGAAAAATCTCCAAATAGACCAAACATTACGTGTTGGAATTGTGGAGAAAAAGGTCACTTTCGGATAGGTTGTACAAGACCAAAGAGGAAGCAGAATCACAAATCTGAAGATGATGATGATTCTATAAATTCACCAGAAGACATTGGGGATGCTCTAATCCTCAGTGTGGACAGTTCGATTGAATACTAGATTTTGGATTCAGGTCCATCTTTTCATTCATCTCCAAATAAAGAGTTGTTCCGGAATTTCAAGTCTTGAAATTTCGAAAAGGTGTCAGATATATTCCTGGTCTCAAAAGGAACCTGATCTCTATTGGTCAGTTGGACAGCACAGGTTATGCAACAAAGTTAGAGATGAGTTCGTGGAAGATTATGAAGGGTGCTACGATGGTAGCAGGTGGCTCAAAATCTAGAACCTTATACACCACTGCAGGGTGTATGAACATAGCTGCTGTTGCTGAGAGTGCTTCAAATTCAAGTCTATGGCACAATAGACTCGAACATATGAGCGCGAAAGGAATGAAGAGGCTGGTTGCGAAAGGGCTTTTAGAAGGTCTGAAATCTATTGATGTGGGTCATTTTGAGAATTATGTTATGAGCAAGTAGAAATGAGTTAGCTTCACAAGGACCGCCAAAGAATTGAAGAAAGTGCGGTTGGAAATGGAACCATATGTGGAGCAAGGTTCGACGAAGCAAGTTGGAGTTGAGCTTGAGTTGCAGGAAAACTCACTTAGTGATGTTGTATCAGATACTCATGAAACTCCCGAGACTACTGCTGAGAAACTAGATGTGGAGCAAGGTTCCAAGACTACGAAGCAAGTGGGAGTTGAGCTTGAGTTGCAGGGAAACTCACCTAGTGATGTTGTAGCAGATACTCAAGAAACTCCTGAGACTACTGCTGAGGAACCAGATGTGGAGCAAGGTTCCAAGACAACAAAGCAAATGAGAGTTGAGGTTGAGTTGCGGAAAACATTACCTAGTGATCTTGTAGCAGATACTCAACAAACTCCTGAGGTTGTTGCAGAGGAACCAGCAGTAGAGCAAGTGACACCTGAACCGGTGTTGAGAAGATCATCCTGTACTATCAGAGTACCAGATATGTATGTACCTTCATTACACTATCTGTTGCTGATGAAAGGGAACCACAACCCTTTGAGGAGGCTCTACAGTTGAAGTATACAACCAAGTGGGAGCAAGCCATGGATGATGGAACGTCTAGGATTAAAAAATGAGTTGTACTGAGACTGAGTACGTGGCAATAGCTGAAGCTGGAAAAAAGACGATATGGATGACTGACTATCTGCAAGAATGAGTAAGAAGTAGCACGAAGATATTCTTTATAGAGATAGTTAGAGTGTCATACAGTTGGCGAAGAAACCCGATCTATCATTTAAAGAGAAAACACAGAAAACGATACCATTTCACTTGCAGGTTAGTGAAAGATGGTGATGTGTTTGGAGAAGATAGAGGGTGCAAAGAATCCAGCAAACATGTTGACAAAATGTGTTGATATTGGAATATTGAGGTTGTGCAAAGCCTCAATTGATATGGTGCCATGAAGATGCTCATGGTCGTTTGAGAATGAAATTCTTGGTTGACTAGATCAGTCTCCAAGTGTGAGAATTGTTAGGTTATGGAGTCTGCTGCTTATTTATAGCTTGATCAACAGTTATATTTGGTATAGCTATATTTGGTAAAGCTATATCCGGTAAAGCTATATATGGTATATAGCTATATATAGTAGATGGTTAAATCTAGTAAAACTATATATAGTAAATTGAACTATATATATATGCCGTCCGGTAGAGCTTTGAAAATGTACTTTCTATATTCTCTGTAATTCTCTCTTATTGTACATACGTGAAGTCATCAATAAAAAAAAAGTTCTTTTAGCCAGAGTTCTCCTTGCACTTTTCTCTATACTGTTCTTTGTGTTCATCTAGATCGAGCGTGTGCGTTATTGTGCAACCCTAACAGAGAAGGGTCAGTCGGAAGCATCAACCATATAATTTCAAGAAAAATAAAGAGTTCATATAAGTTAAGGTCAGATCAACTTCAAGTTCAAAGCAACAAGAACCAAAGACAGGTGTAAAAATACTATGGACTAGTTAAAGTTATCCATAAGATAATGAAGATATCATATAGAATCCAATTGCTCTTATGGATGCGGACTAACCTTGTTGTCCACGTTAGCAACTTGAAACGTTATTATTTTGACCAAGAAGACATCAAGCAGAAGCAGGTGGTATGACGTCATACAAATAAGAAAAAGTTCAAGCGAAGAAAGTAGGAAAGACACGAATAGAGAAGACAGGAAGACACAACAAACCGAGAAGTGATTTTCAACAGCACCTAGTAGGTTGGAAGA
The DNA here is from genome assembly GCF_002738345.1 of Cucurbita maxima. NCBI lineage: Eukaryota > Viridiplantae > Streptophyta > Magnoliopsida > Cucurbitales > Cucurbitaceae > Cucurbita > Cucurbita maxima. Next base: position 34,211 of record NW_019272182.1, read on the forward strand.
GACTCCTCATTATGAGATCATCTGGAAGCACATCGAGAGACCTAAAGTCAGTCTCATCCAATAAATTGTGTGGGGGCAGATGTCACGATCATGATTGCCCATTGCCTGTGGTTGCATGTTGCATGTCTCAGCCATTCTTGTAAACAATTTGTTGTCCAAGGCGGTTATTTGGGCAATGTTTTGTTTACCGGTTATTTGGGCGACAAGCCATGAGCAATCATGACCGTCACAATTGGCTAAGACATTTGTTGTCCATATGTTATTGTTGTCCAAGAGACTCCTCATTATAAGATAATGATTAGCTAAGACATTTAAAGAAGTTTTACCTAGGGCAACTTCTATCACAATTCTCTTCTCGCTCTCTAAAACTTCTTTAAATGTTATTGTTCACCGGTTATTTGGGCGCATCTTCCTTAAAAGGATTGTGACGACAGATGACCTAGGTAAAACTTATATTGGGAGATCAGCGCAATAGAAAATCTGTGTCTCTTTCCTGAAACCTTCGGCGTACAACATAACAAAGAGTTCCTAGAAAAAATATCATAGAACAATTTGTGTAATGCCTTTGAAGTTAGGCTCGAGCCTCTATCTTATTTTACAAAACTTTCTCAAGTCCTCACGGAATGATTTGAAAGTGGTACCCTCATCTTCTTTTATAAGACTACCTCAGTCTTCATGGAATGATTATGCTATGTTGATTCTTAGAGAAGGAAGTAGGGGTAGGAGTAGATGACCGTTTATGGTCCAAGTCCCAAAAAAGTAAGTCTTGATGTCAAGAAAGGAGAGGAATCCTCGTAGTTTCCAAGATTTGAAGAGAATCATACATACACAAATTTCCTTTGTTTGTTTGTTTATTCTTGTTGTTTGCTCTCTTCAATTAACATGTTATAAAGACACTTGTAAATTATAATTAAATATAACTTATTTTTTTTCTCTTTTTTTCTTTCCAAATATCCATCTAAATTACTTCTTGGTTCAATGTTTAAAAAATCTATTTCAAATCTTATTATATTGCATGCTTCAATTTGATATAATTGTTGGGGGCATTTTGAGAATCAAACTCGACACCTCTTGCAACCGAAGCGAGAATCATACTACTATACCAAATGCCTTGTAGTGGATCTATCATTATTAGTTGTTGGTCCATATATTTTATGCGCCTCAATATTTGAAATTTTTCCACCTGTATCTTATATTTAAAGATGAGAAATGAATTTGAAGATTATGATAGTTCCCAAGGAGATTCAGCTTATTATTGAACATGTTCGTCTGTTGTACAAAATTATGGACAATTTATTATATATCAAACCATAGGTATTTTATTAGTTCATAAAAATAAGTACTAAATTAATCAAATATATGAAGAAAAATACTATCCTTACGAGAAGAGTTTTAGTAAATCCATTGCAATAAATCAAAAAATGAATGAAAAGAGAACCAAAATTCATTATAATTTGCTTCGGAAAAATTTTCTATCACCCAGAAGTCGTGAGAGTTCAGAATTCTAATTTGTTTCAATTATAGAAATAGAAATGATATCCATAGAAATACTTAATTTTACAATGCAAATAAGAAAAACTAGTGATCAAGTTTTAGATAAAAGTAGCAAACATGTTAATAGATATAAAAATAAATTCAACTTCTTTCTCTCGCCTAATTATCAATTGGAAGATTTAGTTGGTATGAATTGTTATTGGTTTGATAACAATAAGAACAATCATTTTAGTATGGTAAGGATCCATATGTGTCCATGAAAGTTAGTTAATACGATATTTTTCTTATATTGACCATAATATCTCTCAACCAAATGCCTTAGTTGAAAATGTATTTAATATTTTTCTTTTTGTCCTTTTCTTTTTTGGAATAGTCTTATTTCTCCATTCCATTTGAAAATTGATAACTTACTATTATTGTCATGTTAACTTCACATGGTCTATCACACAGTTGAAGCAGCATTGCCACTAGAGTCCATGCATTCCTTTGAGATAGATATGTTAAAAATTAGGCCCCTTTTAATAACTATTTTGTTTTTTTTCAAAATTATGTATTTTATCCTTTTATTAAAAAAAAAAATTGAATTTTAAGCAAAATTTCACTCCAAACTAAGTTTTTGAAAAATATATATTTTTTTCTTTATTTTAGTTTTCCAAACATAGATTGATATGGAGCGGCTAGTTTTCAAAACTATTTCTTAACTACAATTTGAACCGTATTTATATTGTAAAATGGGATTAACTTCCTTTATGTTTATGTAGTTTCTTTTTATTACTATGTTTACTTCTATCTCATGTTACTCCATTTGTATTTACTTCGTTTTATACAAAAGTTCACCGTAATTAATAAATTTATGTGCTTAATAAATTCCCTAGAAAAACTTGTTTGTATCACGATAAATTACATTGAATAAGCTGAAAAGAAATCCTAAAAATAAGTAAAATGTTGAGAATTTCACTCAACCACACACTATCTAAGCTTAACTAAATGGCTCACATGCAATTATTCTACCACAAGAATGACATGAAACTTATAAATGGCATAGATGATTCTCAGATTTTGAAGGGGAACTTCTCAACTTGAGAGATCAGTTTCATTCATCAAAAATCTGATTTTTCATCTCGATCCCCTTGAATCTCCACAAAAGAACGAAGTCAATTTGAAAATTCTACCATTACAAACTTTATGAAATTAAAAATAAATAAAGTTTTCTAACCACTCATGTAATGATGTTTGCAAATTCATCTGCTTCTTCAACCGTGTAAATATTCACTTCTGAAGCTCTAAATGATCCTTCCTCAATCTAATAAGCTTGTAACACATGAAATAATAGTTAAACCGAGCCTATCCAATTTTGTAGATGAAGAATGAATGCTTGTTGAATCTTCTTGGCCTTGAATCGTGTAATAGGTCCAGTTGGAACCCAGTTACCGTGTTGAAAAATGATTTCATTCCGTCCTTTGTTAATTCTTGAAGCAACATTGAAATTTTGTTTCTCAATTGTCTCCTTCCCCTCTTTATGCAATGTTTTAATCCCATTTGCCTTACTTGTGGGTGCTTTACTCACAAAAATATTAGAATGAATACAAAGCAAATCAAGACGCATAAATGGATTAAATCCATAAACAACTTTAAAAAGAGAATAATGAGTGGCAAACATTCGTCCCAAGAATTGCCTCGTCGCCGACGTTTGGGGCCTCTATTCTTAAGCTTCCATTATCTGAATTACTTCAAATTTCCTTCCACATACTCTTTATTGTGTCTAGTTTATGAAACCATAATGTTTTTATGAGAATGGGAAAAGGTCAAATTTTGAGTTGACTTGGATAGTTCAGTTGAACTAGCTATATCATCATTTTCTTCCTCTAAACAGGAAGAAGATGCACATTTTTCGCATCGCCACCATCTGAATCTCGGCCTGTACAGCCACATTTATAGAATTTCTCTCCTTGATTTCTTCGTGAAACTTAAAGATGGGTGTTACAAGGAAGAGCTAGGGATTGATTTGATACCTTATCGTAGATCGTAGCCCAAGATATTCGCTTTCAAAGTTCATCCAAAATCTGATTTATGGCTGGAGATAAAACAAAGGATTTCTTATTGGGTAGCCAATTCTAGGGGTTTCAAGGCCCTATTTCTTCATTGAACCTCTTCCATATCATTTCTTTAAGCTAAAGGAATTGGTTTGGAGGAACGTCTTTGAGTGTAGGACCGTAATTTCCAGAAATCGTTCTCAGTATACAACTTACTCATAACGCCAGATTTTCGATCACTTGGGTAGCATGTTCTACGCCGTTTCAGCTCTCGATTCCTTTATCAAGTTTACTCAACTTTTTCCTCTGAAGATAGAGGAATCCTTTATTTGAAGGAAAAGAGATCGTAGATAGGAATTCGACTCTTATCCCCAAGTTAATTTCGAAACCTATTTCCTTCAATTCGGCACGCTCTCAAGATTATTTTTCTTCGTGGTCTTCTATGGAAGCATTCCTTGGAGGTACAAAAACTGATTGGAATCATTCTTGCTCGACGAATCATCATGTATCATCGAATTGGATTTTCAAGTTTTTCTTGAAGTTCTTAATTGCCAGATTGAATTAGGAAGGAATGATTTCTGGACACTTTCAGCACTCTATTCTTCATAGAACTTGTGGGTAATCTTGTTGAGAAATGGTAGGAATAAGTTTGAAGATAAATGGTGGAGGATTGCTCTCGAATTTGGAAGAATTCCGAGAGTATGAACTCATAATCTAAACGCTTATTGCCTTCGATTAGGGGATCGACCATTCTCGATACTTATTCCGTATTGTTGCTCCTACTTCAGACTTTATAGAAGATGCTTAAACCGACATTGAGATCTCTAGAATCTTTGTTATTAGAAGTTCGAAGAGAAATAGTGGAGGATTGCTCTCGAATTTGGAAGAAATCTGAGAGTAGGAGACCCATAATCTAAACGCTTATTGCCTTCGATTGGGCGATCGACCTTTCTCTATTTTTATTACGTATTGTTCTCCTACTTCAGACTTTATAGGAGGAGCTTAAACCGACATTGAGAGCTCTAGAATCTTCGTTATTTAGAGATCAAACTTTCTGGATAATTTTTCGGAGATATCAACTTCTATCATAGCCTTACCGACCTTGGCTTTGAATACTAGTCGTTGAATGTGATGATCCGTGCATGTTCGTTCTAGATCATAGCAAATTTTGGATGTGAGATTTGTGTTTGAAGGATTTTGCTCGGATGGTCACCGTAGATGCTCTGATTCTAATTAGAGTGGCATTTCTGTAAATATTCATTCTAAAAAAAATGATAAACATGGAGTGAGTAAAACTTTGTAAGTAGCCTACTAGTAGGTTCTTAATCGCTACCTTAAGCTAGGATATTACTTCTTGTTAGGTGTTCAGGATCTTAGAACTTAGAGGTCATCGTGTCATGTATCATATACTGATCGTGAAAACCTTCCCCTAAAATAACCTTCAACTTTCTCCCCATGAACACATGAGTGGTGTCGTCATAATCATGTAATCCTACTGGTAAATCGTGGTGCAGGACATCTCGTTTAGATGATGGGAAATGTAGGCTTGTCATAACATCTAGCTCATGATACATATTGCAGGACATCCTACCTAAAGAGGAATAGGGGTCTTTTAGTACACATCGGTGGCAGATAATGGTTATTTATGGGTATGGATCCTAGCAACCTATTTAGCATGTTATTCACATAGTTCTAGATACTTGGTACATGGATTATTGATGAACCTAGGTTTATAAATAATGTCATGGGTTAGACTTTAGGAGTTGAGGTTTTAGCTTAGGAAAACATTAAAGGGTAACCTAACATGGACTAATTCGTGTGAAAACCTACTAGCACTTTGAGGACCTCTTTCCTTCACAAAACTTATGGGTAAACTTATTTAGAAGGTGCAGGAACAAGTTTGGAAATGAATAGTGGACTATAGTTCTTGAATTCGAGGTAAACCCATGAACACGATACCCCAAAACAAAAAACTTGTATCTCTCGATTGGGTACTCGATTAAGTTTACTTCTTGCCCCTAATAGTCTACCCTAATTCATAATTTATAGATGGATTTTCCACTATCATTGAAACATCTAGAATTTCTATAATTTCATTCTTGATTTTTCTGAATCTTCTGCCAGAAAAGTCTTCTGCGATGGAGCCATCCTTTTTTAAGCACCTTGTAATTATTATTCTATAAAAAATTTAATGATTCCGGAAGTTTATAAAAATTAGAAAAAGTACCATTTTCTCAATGTTTTTTCAATTTTACTTGTTCTTTGCTTTTAGATACTGCCTAGTAGGGATTATACACTATCTCTTATTGGAGACCTTGAGCGTTGCAAATTCTCCTCTCCTTTGAAAACTTTCGGTTATCGAAAGTGCTTATTCTAAAATAGGTCAAGGTACAAGGTTCTTATTTGCCTTCTGTTTCCTAAGTGGCTTCTTCTACTCTATGATTCTTCCACAGGACCTTAACAAGAACGATTTCATTATTTCTCAATCTTTTGACTTTCTTGTCTATTATTTGAATCGGGTCTTCTTTATACGTTAGGTCATCTCTCAAGAAGAGAGTTTCATAAGCCAGTACGTGCGAAGGATCTAGGGTATACTTCCGTAGCATGGATACATGAAAGATATTACGTACTGCAGACAAATTTTGGCATTGTCCCATTCTATAAGCCATAGATCCAATCCTTTCTAATATCTCAAAGAAACAGATAAACCTAGGGCTTAGCTTCCCCTTTTTACCCTACCTGAGCATCCCTCTAATGGGGTGCTACTTTTAGGAACTACATACAATTTCATGTCCTTGCGCCTTAGGTCTGCATAGCTTTTCTCTCGGCTTTGGTTTGTATCCTAGCTTTAATCTTCTGGACTGCGGCGTTAGAGAACCTCGTATGTGGCCATTTGTATGGTGGCTTGGCAACTATTATTATAAGCAAATTTCATAAGGGGTAGGTACTCATCTAAGCTTCCTGCAAAATCCATCACATATACCCTCAACATGTCTTCCAATATTTGCTTGAGCATTTATTTTTTACCATCTGTTTATCGGTGGAATGTCGTTCTATAACTATGTACCTAATGCCTTTTGTTGAATTTTTCAGAAGCGAGATTTAAATCTGGCATCTCGATCTAATACTATTGCCTTTTGTTGAATTTCCAGAAGTGTACCCAATATCTTTAGTGATGAAAATTCATTTTTAATGTTAGCAAGAGTAGCTAAGTTGGGAGATTGTTAGACTGAAGTTTGAAGGTCACACATGTTTTATCCACATTCAACGCACCTAATACAAGTTTATTACCTGACTATACAATCTAAAAACATAACTTGCTTATTTAATCTGAAATTTGTGATTATTTCTTTTTTAAATATAATGAATTAGCGGAAGTACCTTTACTTATGAATTTTTATTTTTAATATTAGCGGGGATAACTCTGTTGGGAGAGCGTCAGACTGAAGATTTGAAGGTCACGTGTTTGATCTCCACGTTCACCGCACCTGATTCTAGTTGCATAACCCGACTATTCAATCTAAAATTAGTCATTATTCCTTTCTGAAATCTCAATGAATTATCGAAAATACCTAACGTGTTCTAGTTCACCGCACCTTATACAAGTTGGATAACTTGAATATCTTATTAAAAATTAGTGATTATTTTTATTTAAAATTAAAATGAATTAGTGAAAATACCTGATGAATTTTCATTTTTAATGTTAGTGTGAATATCTCAGTTGAGAGAGCATTAGATTGAAGATCTGAAGGTCTTGTGTTTGATCCACGTTCACCACACATGGTTCACGTTGCATAATTTGACTATGCAATTTAAAATTAGTGATTATTTCTTTCAAAAATTTCAATTAATTAGCGGAAATACCTTTACTT
>NW_019272182.1:42413-47614 GCF_002738345.1 Cucurbita maxima
CGATGAATTTTTATTTTTAATGTTAGTGGGGATAGCTCAGTTTGGACAGCGTTAGTGAAGATCTGAAAGTCACGTGTTTGATCCACATTCACCGCACCTAATTCAAGTTGACTAACTTTGTAACCTGAATATTCAATCTAAAATTAGTGATTATTTCTTTTTAAAATTACTTGACTATTTAATCTAAATTTAGTGATTATTTCTTTTTAAAATTTTCGAATTTTCATTTTCAATGTTACAGGGAATAGCATAGTTGGGAGAGCGTAATATTGAAGATTTGAAGGTTACGTGTTCGTTCGACCTTCACCACACCTGATTCAAGTAATATAACTTACTATCTTATCTAAATTTAGAGATGATTTCTTTTTAAAATTTCAATGAATTAGCGTAAATAATTTTACTGGTGAATTTTCATTGAATTTTCATTTTAATGTTAGCGTAGATAGCTCAATTCAATTGGGAGTGCCTCTACAGATCTAAAGATAGTGTGGATTCCTAATTCTTTACTTGACTATAAATGCTCGATGAGAAGATTGATATTTGAAGAGCAAGAATGCTCTATATATATATACAGAGAATAGTAAGAGATATCTAGAAAATCTACTATAAATCAAAAAATTTGGTAACAGAGCAGTAAACAGATTAAATCAAAACAAAATGTAATCAAATCAAGAGTAAATCAAATAAAAAACAAATCAAATCAAGAGTAAATCAAATAAAAAACAAATCGATTCCTAACTATCAGAAGATTTAACAAAATACAACAATCTAAACAAACACTAATCTTTAACACTCCTCCTGGTTTAGATGATGCAAACTCCAAGTTTTTTTCTGAAATTTTCAAACTTGCTAAGTGACAGAGGTTTGGTAAGGACATCTGCAATTTGATCTTCAGATTTGCAATAGCAAAGAGTTTCTATCCCGTTCACCACAACTACTTTAGTTTTTGTTTGAAGGCTATAATTGTCATCTATGTTGTATGACAATAACATTTGTTTCAATGAAATTTTAGTTAAAGTTACATATTTTACTTCTTGGAAGTAAAAAATTTGTTTCTTAGCATAATATGAATTTAGTTGAAGAGTTATTAGGAATAAGATGGAGAAAGAAATTTTCTTTAAAATAATAAACAGACCCAAGTTCATCTTTGTTGTTGTCTAATTGTGATTTTGCAAAAAGCTTAACTAATATGAAATATAAAGGTAATTCAAGAATATATCCTACACGTCATTCAAGATGACAATAAAATGGAGTTAAATTGAACGTAGTTTTAGTTTCATATTTGGTAGGTTCAATATGAAGCATAATTGTATTAATGATGTTAAAGAGAAATTCGTGTTTTATTGGAAGAGACCAACTTCATTTTGTTGGATGATGAAAGTCCCACATCGGTTAATTTAGGGAATGGTCATGGGTTTATAATCTAAGAATACACTCTCCATTGGTATTAGGCCTTTTGGGAAACCCAAAGCAAAGTCATGAGAGCTTATGCTCAAAGTGGACAATATCGTGTTCGTCTAACATGGTATCAGAGCCATGCCCTAAACTTAGCCGTGCCAATAGATTGGCAAATCCTCAAATGTCGAACAAAGGACTCCAAAAAGGAGCCAAGCCTCCTTGAAGGTACGAAGGCAGTCAAAAATGACTAAGACTCCAAAGGAATCAAGCCTCGATTAAGGGGAGGTGTTGGATGATGAAAGTCAACTTTAGGTTATAATTTTAGGTAGTAGCCATTATAATATTAACGAGTATAAGAGTTACAATTCTTCCATGGACCATATGTCTTATAGTTAAATGAATATATATATATTATGTATGTCGAGGTCTGAATAAAGCTCAAAGTAGTAAGGAACACCATTGACAACTCTAAAGCCACCCACAACTCATGATGGAGACCGATGCAAAATATTTTAACATCCTTTGGCATCAAGATACAGGAAAGATGAACGCCGTCAAATTGGAAGTTTTGCCTTGTCTTAAGAGTTACAATGAGAACTCTAATCAAGTTGGAGACTTGGACTAGGAAAATTGTTTAGTGATACTTGAAATGGATGACTTCGAAGTCGTGTTAGGAATGAACATCCTGCTGAAACACAATGTCATTTACATGCCCCTAGCAAAATGTCTAGTAGTAAAAAAGTCTAACCCCACGTCTAACCCCACGATCATTCAGAAAAACATCCATCAACCAAGAGGGTTGAAAATGATGTCGATACTCCAATTGAGAAAGAATCAGTCATGATGAATCTATGCGTGCTGCTATTGTTGTAATTGAAAAGGGGAGCTCGGGTGAGCCAACCTCAATAGAAACCTTGTTGCCACTACATGGACACCACGACGCAAAACAAGGTCAGATAATGGATTTATCCCCACTAGGAGAGACAAAAACAAGGTCAGATACTAAAGAAGGGAGACAAAAACAAACCACTGAAGCAACACATGATCACACATAAATATCATCTAGACGGATGAAGAGAAGGGTTAGTCAGAAGCGTCAACCACAATAATTTCAAGAAAAATAAAGAGTTCATATAAGTTAAGGTCATATCAACTTCGAGTTCAAAGCAACAAGACCATAGACTGGTGTGAAAATACTATGGACTAGTTAAAGTTATCCATAAGATTATGAAGACATCATATAGAATCTAATTGCTCTTATGGATGCGGACTAACCTTGTTGTGCACGTTAGTAACTTGAAACGTTATTATTCCGACCAAGAAGACATCAAGCAGAAGCAGGTGGTATGATGTCATACAAATAAGAAAAAGTTTCAAGCGAAGAAAGTAGGAAAGACACGAACAGAGAAGACATGAAGACTCAACAAACTGAGAAGTGATTTTCAACATCACCTAGTAGGTTGGAAGAGACTCCTCATTATGAGATCAGCTGAAAGCGAGTCGAGAGACCTAAAGTTAGCCTCATTCAATAAATTGTGTGGGGGCAGATGTCACAGTCATGATTTCCCAAGGCATGTTGCCTGTGGTTGCATGTTGCATGTCTCAACCATTCTGGTAAACGATTTGTTGTCGAAGGCGGTTATTTGGGCAATGTTATTGTTTATTGGTTATTTGGACGACACGCCTTGGGCAATCATGACCGTCACAATTGGCTAAGACATTTCTTGTCCATATGTTATTGTTGTCCAAGAGACTCCTCATTATGAGGTCATGATTGGCTAAGACATTTAAAGAAGTTTTACCTAGGGCAACTTCTATCACAATCCTCTTCTCGCTCTCTGAAACTTCTTTAAATGTTATTGTTCACCGGTTATTTGGGCGCATCTTCCTTAAAAGGATTGTGACGACAGATGACCTAGGTAAAACTTATATTGGGAGATCAGCGCAATAGAAAATCTGTGTCTCTTTCCTGAAACCTTCGGCGTACAACATAACAAAGAGTTCCTAGAAAAAATATCATAGAACAATTTGTGTAATGCATTTGAAGTTAGGCTAAGGCTCTATCTTATCTCCCAAGAATATGGTTCATTCTCTATTCACATAGAAATTCTGCAATAGAAAGTGGTACCCTCATCTTCTTTTTCAAAACTTTCTTAAGTCCTCATGGAATGATTTGAAAGTGGTACCCTCATCTTCTTTTATAAGACTACCTCGGCCTTCATGAAATGATTATACTATGTTGATTCATAGAGAAAGGAGTAGGAGTAAGAGTAGATGACTGTTTATGATCCAAGTCCCAAAAAAGTAAGTCTTGATGTCAATTAAGGAGAGGAATCCTCATAGTTTCTAAGATTTGAAGAGAATCATGCATACACAAATTTCCTTTGTTTGTTTATTCTTGTTGTTTTCTCTCTTCAATTAACATGTTATAACGACACTTGTAAATTATAATTAAATATAGTTTTTTTTTTCTTTCCAAATATCCATCTAAATTACTTCTCGCAACTGAAGCAAGAATCATACCACTAGACCAAATGTCTTGTAGTGGATCTATCATTATTAGTTGTTGGTCCATATCTTTTATGCGCCTCAATATTTGAAATTTATCCACATGTTTTTGTGCTTTAGAACCTATTATTATTGTCATGTTAACTTCACATTATTGATAAGCACACTACCCTACGTTTTATAATCTCATATATTTGCTAAAACCACCACACTTAAATGAAGTTCTCAAATAATCAAATAAATTATAAAGAATAGGGGAATAACATTAAATGAAAAGAGCCTATAATAAAAGGCAAACATGATACCTATGGTGAGCTGTAATAGAAGACAAATATCTTATAATAAATGATTAAATATGATATATATGATAAGTTATAATTTAGGACTAAATATCCTTAACATTAAAGATAGACTTCTGACCTCACAAACCATTAGTATGTAATCATAAGGAAGAGTATTTGAAGCATCACGTTGTTGCTGCATGGCTAAGCCATTGCAAACATGCTCAAAAGGTTTCTCTCAATTTTCACAAAATTTACATTAATCTTTGAGTAGCAGACTTGTCACTCCATACAAATGACCATCATGAAAATTCTAAATATAAAAACATACTCGATTACTTTCTTTAAGGCATTTCATATATATCTTTCTATTACTTGGTATACTAGGGCATTAAAGTCTAAGGAACATAATTCTACCACTAAAAATACTTTTGTTTTCTTTGGAGTTCATTTATTTGCAGTTATCATGTTAAGTTTTTTTGCTATTGTTTTTACAACACACAAAACCATTTGATAAAGTTTGTGGGGCATTCTGTTTATGGAATTCGGGACCTCTTACACCGGAAGTGAGAATCATACTACTTGACCAAATGCCTTTCTTGCTGATTTATCGTTTTTTGTTGCTAGTCCATGTGCTTTATGCACCTCAAGGTTTGAAATTTCTCAATGTGTTTTTAGAATTTGTTCTCAAATCATTTTGATGTATTTCAATTAATATTGTTAAGAAATATTGACATAAATAATGTCCATATCATATTAGGTTAAGTTTATTTAAGTTGTAATATATAATCAGGTTAAATTGTCTTGAAATGTCGTTTAATAGAGATAAAATTATTGGTTCTTGCTTGATATATGTCTTGAAACTGAACCGAGTCAACGAACTAAATTAGCTTTTGCACATTTTCATTAATCCGTATTCAAGTTCTATGTAGACAGATAGGTCCATGGATCCATACATCTCAATCGGAAAACAATAAATAGAAAAAGAAAGAATCGAAATTGATCGATATATTT
>NW_019272182.1:50916-51267 GCF_002738345.1 Cucurbita maxima
GTCTTGGATTTGCCCCCTTGGACTCCTTGTTAAGAAATACTGGTAGAAATGTCTTGGATTTGCCCCCTTTGACTCCTTGTTAAGAAATACTGGTAGAAATGTCTTGGATTTGCCCCCTTGGACTACTTGTTAAGAAATGGTAGAAAGGATTTGCTTGTTAAGAAATACTGGTAGAAATGTCTTGGATTTGCCCCCTTGTTAAGAAATACTGGTAGAAATGTCTTGGATTTGCCCCCTTGGACTACTTGTTAAGAAATGGTAGAAAGGATTTGCTTGTTAAGAAATGGTAGAAAGGATTTGCTTGTTAAGAAATGGTAGAAAGGATTTGCTTGTTAAGAAATGGTAGAAAGG
>NW_019272182.1:52490-53561 GCF_002738345.1 Cucurbita maxima
TTGATAATATAAAAATCATAAGTTTCTTAAATTACGTTAACTTAAATGTTTTGTCTATGAACAAAGTGTCTGTCTAAAATAAAAGGGCCCAACCAAATTCAAATTGGCGACCTCTTAATCTGCAATCAAATGCTCTACCACTGAGCTATGGACCCATTTTGCACGATTTCAACCTTAGTTATCCCTTCTACAGAGTGTCAGTCCAAATGTGTAAAAAGTGTTTGTCCAAAATAGAAGAGCCCAACCAAGTTCAAACTGGTGACCGGTCAAATTCTCTACCACTGAGCCATGGATCCATTTTGTAGGATTTTAACCTTAGTGACAACTTAGACATAGTGTCGGTCCAAAAAGTGTAACAAATTTCTATCCAAGATAGAAGGGCCCAGCTAGGTTCGAATTGGTGACCTCTTGATCTGCAGTCAAATGCTACCAAATAACTCTTAGATTGAACTTGGAATCTAAGATCGTCACTCTTAGATTCCAAGGCGACTCACTCAAGAATTAGCTTGATCATGACTAATCCAATGAATAGATTTTAACACCAAACCTAAAACAAAGTTTGAAAGAAACATAACACCCAAATGGTTTCAAACACAAAGTTTTTGTATTCCATAATGTTTTGAAACTTGAATATTACAAGCATTTAATACACTAAAATGATAATTCAAACATAATGTAGTTCATCTACAAACTACCAAAAGCTATTATTGAAGAAAATAAGACATAACATAAATAATCTTAAATGTAATTGAACTCCAAAGGATAAAATGTCTTCAAATTACATTCAAATATCAAAGTGATATTTTATTGTCACTCAATTCTTTTCTTGATTTATTGTAATTGAACTTAAAAGTGTAACAAATACGCTCGATTTATTTTAAATTTCCTTTAAAAATTTTGTACACAAGAGTACAATGGAAATAATATATTTTTTACTGTTTTGTAATTTGTATGGTATTATTCGAGGCTTTTGAATGAAATATGATAATTTGTAGTGTTTGATGCTTTTTGATTTAACCCTAGGGTTCTATTTACGGTGAACATGTGATAATTTTTCTCAAATTATATATT
>NW_019272182.1:54212-68590 GCF_002738345.1 Cucurbita maxima
AAACTTGCTCATAGGACCTAAGAGTTATGTTGGCCACAATGCATCTCATGGACGGTGGCGCTTGAAGGTGGATGATATAAAAAATAGGTCATGCACCATAAACTCATGGGAAGACTATTGATAGAATCGATGCAATCGATGCTCCCCTAGATGGATTGCCAATTAAAGACCTGACGTTTGATGTTGACTCTTTTGAAGAAAAAGTCATACGATTGAACACCTCGAAATGTCGCAGTAGCTTTAAGAACTCTATCATACGACCTGAGAGTTGAGGGTTACAGTAACTTTATCATACGACCTGAGAGTTACGTTAGCCGCAATGCATCTCATGGACGATGCAAAACTATGGTAGTGCTCGAAGGTGAATGGTATAAAAAATTGGTCATGCACCATAAACTCATGGGAAGATCGTTGATGGAATCGATGCAATCGGCGCTCCCTTAGATGGGTTGTCAATCAAAGACCTAACATTTGATGTTGACTCTTTTGAAGAAAAAGTCACACAATCGAACAGCTCGAAACGTCGCGGTAGTTCTAAGAACTCTAACACGCACAGGGAAGGACGTGTCGAAGAGTTATACATTAAGCACAAGATAATGCTAAAACTCTTCAACAATCTGACAAAAGACTTCAGGACATCTATACCAAAAATCCATTATCGTCCAGCGTCTAGGATATCTGACTTTTACCCAGGAGACTCGGGTTTGATTCCCAATGGAATATTATTTTTACATTTGTTAGTGTTATGTTATATACATTTGGTCAAGTTCAGCAAGTGGGATTAAGGTGATTCAAATGGTTAATGTCACGAACTTTGTACCTTTGTTAGTGTTATGCTATAGACATTTGGTCAAATGGTTAATGTGACTTTATTTTATTCAAATGGTTAATGTGATAAATGATTGAGATGAGCACAAGAGTGGGTTTGACAAAATTGAAATAAAATCACTAAAAAAAGATCAATAAAATTGGAAAAAATTGGAAAAAAAAATTAGCCCTATGACACTTCCTTCAACTCAAGCGTGGTAAACCAAGGATTCCTTCGCCCAAGACCCATGATCAAACTCCAAACATAGAAATGATAAAGCTATAGAATCATTCAAAGAACCTCAATGGATGGGCTACAAACTCACATTACAATCTCGACAACTGGACGTGTAATTGGCGTTAGAAGAACGACCGCATCAGATCAAGTCATGGGGATAGAAGATCCCGTTGAAGGATGATAGACCAACCATAATCTTCAGCCCAAGAAGCCAAGCTTTTGTAGAAGCAAGAACCCTTGTATTAAAGAAATTAACACCTTCTTATACAAAATTTGGATCAACGAAAAGATAAGGATAGAATTAGATTATGAGATCCAAGAGTGAGAAGCAAGATTTGAAATCTTTTTCTAAATTGAGTCACTCCATAATACTTGATCAAGGCTTGATTGAATAAGTAAGATGCAATTTACCACAAGAATTGCATGAAACTTAGAAACTACAAAGATATGCTCAGATTTCTATAAGGGGAACGTCTCAACATGAGAGATCAATTTCATTGATCACAAATAAGCTTTTACATAATAATTTGTGGGTATTTATAGTCTCCCCACAAAAAAAGTTAGTGGCCGTGATTTAATCTCGATCCCTTTAAATCTCCACAGAATACGAAGTCAATATGAGCATTACAAACTTTATGAAATTAAAATAATAAATAAAGTTTTCTAACCACTCATGAAATGATGCTTGCAACTTCATCCGCTACTTCAACCATGCAAATATTTACTTTTGAATCTCCAAATGATCTTGACTCAAACAAATCAGCTTGTAACACATGAAATGATTGTTGAACCTAGCTTATCCAATTTTGTAGATGATGTATGAATGCTTGTTGAATCTTCTTGGCCTTGGGTTGTGTAATAGGTCCAGTTGGAACACCGTGATTCTTATCATCATCCCCCTCTTCAAAAGGATTCGTTCTCGAATTAGAAAAATCATCACCTACATTAAAAGGACTCAACTCAGCAACATTGAAAGTAGAATGTACACCGTGATTCTTATCATCATCCCCCTCTTCAGGATTTGTCCTCGAATCAGAAAAATCATCACCTACATCAAAAGAACTTAACTTAGCAACATTGAAATTAGAGTCTATTGACGATTCTACGAAAGATCAATTTTATTGTTTGATGCAATAAAATGAGTCATTTTACAAAATGTCTTATAGAGCATTTATAGTCAAATAAAGAATTAGAAATCCACGCTACTTGAATCAGGTGTTGCCAAGGTCGAACCAACACATGACCTTCAAATCTTCAATATTAAGCTCTCCCAACTAAGCTATCCCCTCTAACATTGAAAATGAAAATACTTAAATTTTAAAAAGAAATAATCACTAAATTTAGATTAAGTAGTCAAGTAATTTTAAAACGAAATATCACTCATTTTAGATGGAATATTCAAGTTGTGCAAGTTAGTCAACTTGAATTAGGTGAAGTGAATGTTGATCAAACATGTGACTTTTAGAACTTCACTAACACTCTCCAAATTGAGCTATCCCCGCTAACATTAAAAATAAAAATTCATCGGTAAAGATATTTTCAAAGCTTCATTGTGATTTTAAAAAGAAATAATCACTAATTTTAGATTGAATTGTCTGGTTATGCAACTTAGTCAACTTGAATCAGGTGCGGTGAACGTGGATCAAACACGTGACCTTGAGATCTTCAGTGATGCTCTCCTAATTAAGCTATCCCCGCTAACATTAAAAATGAAAACTCATTAGTAAGGTATTTAGCTAATTCATTGATATTTTAAAAAGAAATACTCACTAATTTTAAATTGAATGGTGAGGAGTCAAGTTATGTTTTAGCTAATTCATTGATATTTTAAAAAGAAATAATCACTAATTTTAAATTGAATAGTGAGTAGGCAAGTTATGTGACTTCAATCAGGTGCGGTGAAGAACGTGGATCGAGCACGTGACCTTCAGATTTTCAGTCTGACACTCTCAAAAGTTATCCTCGCTAATATTTGAAAAAAAAAATCACAAGTAAAGGTATTTTCGCTAATTCATTATATTTTAAAAAGAAATAATCACTAACTGTAGATTGAATAAAATTATGCAACTTAATGGACTTATGCAACGTAAACCAAGTGCGGTGAACGTGGATTAAACATGTAACGTTCAATATTCAGTCCCAACTGAGCTATCCATTATTCATTGAAATTTTAAAAATAAATAATAACTAATTTTTGATTGAATAGTTAGCTTATGCAAATGGAAACAGGTGCGGAGGTGCGGTGAACGTGGAGATTAAACATGTGACCTTCAAATCTTTAGTTTGACACTCTCCCAACCACTAATTCATTATATTTTAAAAAGAAATAATAACCAACTAAACTATAAGATGCCATAAATGTAAATCGAACAAGACCTACCTTAAAGATAAAGATTGAATAGTCAAGTTATGCAACTTACGATGCTAAATAATCAAATTAAGCAATGTGAACCATGTGGGATGAACATTGATCGAAAACGTAACCTTCAGATCTTCAATCTGACGCTCTCCCAACTGAGCTATCCACGCAATCATTAGAAATAAAAATTCATTAGTAAAGGTATTTTAACTGATTTATTGAGATTTTAAACAGAAATAATGACTAATTTTTTATCGAATAGTCAGGTTATGCAAATAGAAACAGGTGCAGTGAAAATGGAGATCAAACACGTGACCTTCAAATCTTCAGTTTGACGCTCTCCTAACAGAGCTATCCCCGCTAATATTAAAAATGAAAATTCATAAGTAAAGGTATTTCCGCTAATTCATTATATTTAAAAAAGAAATAATCATTAATTTTAGATTCTATAAGCAAGTTAGGTTTTTAGATTGTATAATTAGGTAATAAACGTGTATTAGGTGTGTTGAACGTGGATAAAACACGTGTGACCTTCAAATCTTCAGTCTAACAATCTCCCAACTGAGCTACTCTTGCTAACATTAAAAATGAATTTTCATTAGTAAAGGTATGGGGTACGCTTCTGGAAATTCAACAAAAGAAAATAGTATTAGACCGAGATGTCAGATTTAAATCTCGCTTGTGGAAAATTCAACAAAAGGCATTGGGTACGCAGTTATAACACGACATTCCACCCATAAACAGATGGTCAAACAGAAATGCTCAAGCAAATATTGGAAGACATGTTGAGGGCAAATGTGATGGATTTTGCAGGAAGCTCGGATAAGTACCTACCCCTTATGAAATTCGCTTATAATAATAGTTGCCAAGCCACCATACAAATGGCCACATACGAGGTTCTCTATGGACGAAGATTTCGATCCCCTATCTTTTGGGAAGAAGGGGGGCAAACGACAACTATTGGGCCACAGCTGGTGCAAATTACCAACGCCGCAGTCCAGAATATTAAAGCTAGGATATAAACCGCACAAAGCCGAGAGAAAAGCTATGCAGACCTAAGGCGCAAGGACATGGAATTGTAGGTAGGGGATCATATATTCCTAAAGGTAGCACCCCATGAGAGGGGTGCTCAGGTAGGGTTAAAAGGGGAAGCTAAGCCCTAGGTTTATCCGTTCCTTTGAGATATTAGAAAGGATTGGATTTGTGGCCTATAGAAACGGGCAATTCCCAAACTTGTCTGCAGTACATAATATCTTTCATGTATCCATACTACGAAAGTATACCCTAGTTGAAAATCCGTCTATAAATTATTAATTAGGGTAGACTATTAGGGGTAAGAAGCAAGCTTAATCGAGTAACCAATCGAGAGGTACAAGTTTTTTGTTTTGGGGTATCGTGTTCATGGATTTACCTCGAATTCGAGAACTATAGTCCACTATTCATTTCCAAACTTGTTCCTGCACCTTCTAAATAAGTTTACCCCTAAGTTTGGTGAAGGAAAGAGGTTCATCAATAATCCATGTATCAAGTACGTAGAACTATGTGAATAACATGCTAAATAAGTTGCTAGGATCCATACCCATAAGTAACCATTATCTGCCATTACGATGTGTACTAAAAGGCCCCTATTTCTCTTTAGGTAGGATGTGCTACAATATGTATCATGAAAAGGATGTTATGATAGGCCTACCTTTCCCTTCGGCTAAACGAGATGTCCTGCACCACGATTTACTAGTAGGATTACATCATTATGACGACACCACTCATGTGTTCATGGGGAGAAAATTGAAGTTTATTTTAGGGGAAGGTTTTCAAGATCAGTATATGATACATGACACGATGACCTCTAAGTTCTAAGATCTTGAGGTCGCGATTAAGAACCTACTAGTAGGCTACTTAATAAGTTTTACTCACTCCATGTTTATCATTTTTTTTCAAGTAACTAAGATTTGGTCATGGATGAGAGCGGACTTTGGAGTGTGGGCCATGGACTAACCTCTGTTTTTAATCTAGTATTTTTTTTCTTCTTTTGAGCATGCTTCTTATTTTGTGTTTGTAACGAGTATGTATATGTAACACCAAAAAATGAAGGAAATTAACTCCCATAAGAATAAGCCACTCATAAAAGACCCAAAGGATAGAAAGGAAAAAAAATTAAAGGATTAAGCAAGAACAAGGGACTTAGTCAACTGAGTACCTAACAAGTGATTTTAGGGCAAAAAAGTCATTTTATCAATTATCAAAAATCTTTCCGGATTTGTAATTCCTTATCTAGAAGGAATGCAAGATTCAAAATAAGGGGAAAATGATCAAAAAAGCGAGGAGGAATTTGTAGAAAAATTATGGATTTTTCGAGAAAAATAATAATAAAATATTTCAAAAGTGGCAAATTACCAAAATACCCCTGGAATAATGAACAATTATAGAAATGCCGCACGGATCATCACATCCAACGACTAGTATTCAAAGCCAAGGTCGGTAAGGCTATGATCGGAGTTGATATCTCCGAAAAATTATCCAGAAAGTTCGATCTCTAAATAACGAAAATTCTATAGCTCTCAATGTCGGTTTAAGCTCCTCCTACAAATATTAAAGTAGGAGCAACAACACGGAATAAGAATCAAGAAAGATCGATCCCCCAATCGAAGGCAATAAGCGTTTAGATTATGGGTCTCCTACTCTAAAATTTCTTCCAAATTCGAGAGCAATCCTCCACCATTTCTCTTTAAACTTCTAAATAGCGTCTCTCTTATAGCTCTCAAGGTAGGTTTAAGCTCCTCCTATAAAGTCTGAAGTAGGAGCAACAATACGGAATAAGAATCGAGAAAGGTCGATCACCTACTCGAAGGCAATAAGCGTTTAGATTATGGGTCTCCTACTCTCAGATTTCTTCCAAATTCGAGAGCAATCCTCCACTATTTCTCTTCAAACTCTATCAAATGGTTTTGGTTGTTGTAAAAACAATAGTAAAAAAATTTAACATGATGACTGCAAATAAATGAAATCCAAAGAAAACAAAAATACTTTTAGTGGTAGAATTATGTTCCTTAGACTTTATTGCCCTAGTATACCAAGTAATGGGAAAGTATATATGGGATGCCTTAAAGAAAGTAATCGTGTATGTTTTTATATCTAGAATTTTCATGATTGTCATATGTATGAAGTGACAGGTCTGCAACTCGAGACACATTACAAAATAGAAAAAGTAGTATATTATATTAAAAAGATAATGTTTCTAAATATTTGAGTTCATAATTATACAAATATTATCATAATAAGGTCAATGAGGGGAATACACCAATTTTTGGGCAACAAAGTCAACACAAAGAAATTAGAAAAGAAATATGAAAACTTAAGTCGTGAAAAGTGTAAATTGGAAAGAATCTTAGTGGCCGAGGACAACGTAGTGTTATGAAAACTAGCTAGATTGAATCTTCAAATGTTAATGTAAATTTTGTGAAAATTGAGAGAAACCTTTTGAGCATGTTTGCAATGGCTTAGACATACAGCAACAACGTGATGCTTCAAATACTCTTTCTTATGATTACATACTAATGGTTCATGAGATCAGAAGTCTTTCTTTAATGTTAAGGATATTTAATCCTAAATTATAACTTATCATATAGATCATATTTGATCTTTTATTATAGTATATTTGTCTTCTAGTACAACTCACCATAGGTATCATGTTTGCCTTTTGTTACAGGCTCTTTTCATTTATTGTTATTTCCCTATCCTTTATAATTTATTTGATTATTTAAGAACTTCATTTAGGTGTGGTGGTTTCAGCAAATACATAGAGATTATAAAACGTAGGGTAGTGTGATTACCAACAATGTGAAGTTAACATGACAATAATAATAGGTTCTAAAACACAAAAACATGTGGATAAACTTCAAATATTGAGGCGCATAAAAGATATGGACCAGCAACTAATAATGATAGATCCACTACAAGGCATTTGGTCTAGTGGTATGATTCTCGCTTCGGGTGCGAGAGGTCTCGAGTTTGATTCTCAAAATGCCCCCAACAATTATATCAAATTGAAGCATGCAATATAATAAGATTTGAAATAGGTTTTTCAAACCTTGAACCAAGAAGTAATTCAAATGGATATTTAGAAAGAAAAAAAAAACTATATTTAATTATAATTTTCAAGTGTCTTTACAACATGTTAATTGAAGAGAGCAAACAACAAGAATAAACAAACAAAAGAAAATTTGTGTATGTATGATTCTCTTCAAATCTTGGAACTATGAGGATTCCTCTCCTTTCTTGACATCAAGACTTACTTTTTCGGGACTTGGACCATAAACAGTCATCTACTCTTACTCCTACTCCTTTCTCTAAGAATCAACATAGCATAATCATTCCACGAAGGCCAAGGTAGTCTTATAAAAAAAGATGAGGGTACCACTTTCAAATCATTCCATTAGAACTTCCACTTTCTATGGCAGAATTTCTATGTGAATAGAGAATGAACAATATTCTTGGGAGATAAGATAGAGCCTCGAGCCTAACTTCAAAGGCATTACACAAATTGTTCTATGATATTTTTTCTAGGAACTGTTTGTTATGTTGTCCGCTGAAGGCTTCAGGAAAGGGACACAGATTCTCTATTGCACTAATCTCTCAATAGAAGTTTTACCTAGATCATCTGTCATCACAATTCTTTTAAGGAAGATGCGCCCAAATAACCGGTGAACAATAACATTTAAAGAAGTTTCAGAGAGCGAGAAGAGGATTGTGATAGAAGTTGCTCTAGGTAAAACTTCTTTAAATGTCTTAGTCAATCATGACTTCATAATGAGGAGTCTCTTGGACAACAATAACATATGGACAACAAATGTCTTAGCCAATTGTGATGGTCATGATTGCTCAAGGCGTGTCGCCTAAATAACCGGTAAACAATAACATAGCCAAAATAACCGCCTTAGACAATAAATCGTTTACAAGAATGGCTGAGACATGCAACATGCAACCATAGGAAACACGCCTTAGGCAATCATGACTGTGACATCTGCCCCCACACAATTTATTGGATGAGGCTGAATTTAGGTCTCTCAATACGCTTCCAGCTGATCTCATAATGAGGAGTCTCTTCCAACCTACTAGGTGCTATTGAAAACCACTTCTTGGTTTGTTGAGTCTTCATGTCTTCTCTGTTCCTGTCTTTCCTACTTTCTTCGCTTGAAACTTTTTCTTATTTGTATGACGTCATACCACCTTCTTCTACTTGATGTCTTCTTGGTCGAAATAATAACGTTTCAAGTTTCTAACGTGGACAACAAGGTTAGTCCGCATCCATAAGAGCAATTGGATTCTATATGATGTCTTCATAATCTTAAGGATAACTTTAACTAGTTCATAATATTTTCACACCAGTCTTTGGTTTTTGTTGCTTTGAACTCGAAGTTGATCTGACCTTAACTTATATGAACTCTTTATTTTTCTTGAAATTATTGTGGTTGGCGCTTCCAACTGACCCTTCTCTTCATCCGACTAGATGGTATTTCTGTGTGAACATGTGTTGCTTCAGTGGTTTATTTTTTTTCTCTCTTATTCAGTATCTGACCTTGTTTTTGTCTCTCCTGGTGGGGATAAATCCATTATCTGACCTTGTTTTGCGTCGTGGTGTTTATGTAGTGGCAACAAGGTTTCTATTGAGGTTGACTCACTCGAGCTCCCCTTTTCAATTACAACAATAGCAGCAAGCATAGATTCATCATGGCTATAATTCTTTCTCAACTGTAGTATCGACATCTTTTTCAACTCTCTTTGTTGATGGATGTTTTTCTGAATGATCGTCGGGTTAGACTCTGTTACTACTAGACATTTTGCTAGGGGCATGTAAATGACTTTGTGTTTCAGCAGGACGTTCATTCCTGACACGACGTCGAAGTCATCCATTTCAACTATCACTAAACAATTTGCCTAGTCCAAGGCTCGAGCTTGATTAAAGTGTTGGATTTGTATAGCAACCCTAGAGAGGGGGTGAATAGGGTTTTAACGATAAAAGTGTCTAAACTTGATTAATTTTTCTAATGATGAAACTTTTTTTTACAAATAAGTAGAAGATGATAATTACTAGAACAAAACAATTCAAGTTAAAACAATAATCAAGTAGAACATGCAATAAATCACAATAATAGTTTTGAAATTAAATAGAAAAGAATTAGAGAAAATGACACCGTCGTTTTATAGTGGTTCGGTCAAACTCAACCTACTCCACTCTCCAAGCGCCTCTTGGGAATTTGAATAAAGAACTTTCTCGACTCTTTCCACGGATCAGAGTCAAACCGCTACACCGCGGCGAAAATTCAGTCAATTCCTTGAGAGCTGCTCCTTCCCTTCCTTGGTAAAGCAGCTTCGATTCCCTCTTTTTACGAGTTCAAGAGCAAACTCAATTCTTTCCACGACGCAGGATCAAACCGATACAAATATTTGAGTTTGAAAGTAACACACCACAACTCTCTGAAAGAGTAGATTTACAATTTGGAACACTCACAACTATTTTCTAACAATACAATAATAATCTCTCTCAACAATAAGATGAAGAGAAATAAACTTGTAAGCTTGGAGAGAGCAACAAACAATGGAGACTTTGAACAAATGAGGATTGGAGAATTTATGGAAGTTATGTGTTTAAAATGTGGGGAAGTTGATGAGTTTATATAGAGAAGAAAAGTGGAAAAATGGAGGAATTAGTATTGACCATTGGATTGTGTTGGAATAATGGAAGGTGGAGATTAAAAATAAATAAATAAGAAAATTTTCCAAATTCATTTATTTAAAATTTTTAATATAATAATAATAAAAACTATGTGAGTAACTACCAAAATTTTAAAATATAGTAATTTAATAACATAATATAGTAATAGTAAAAATGGATGTAACGGTTAGATTCAAATTTATATTTTGGAAAAATAATTTTATTTAGAAATATAATAATAAGAAAAACTCCACCATTTGTTACTCTTCCAAAATTATAAATGTCATACTTTGATATATTTTGATTTGTCAATCATTTTAATTTTACTGCCACATCATCACGTCGGGTATATTGTCTCGACTGTAATTTCTTCGTTTTAGCTCTGATTTGAGTAATTGAAAAGTCGTTTAAGCTCTAACTAATGAAGAATCTGGATCTCTCAATGTCGGTTTAAGTTCCTCCTATAAAGTCTGAAGTATGAGCAACAATACGAAATAAGAATTGTGAAAGGTTGATCCCCCAATCGAAGGCAATAAGCGTTTAGATTATGGGTCTTTGACTCTAGGATTTCATCCAAATTCCAGAGCAATCCTCCAT
This sequence comes from Cucurbita maxima, assembly GCF_002738345.1. Taxonomy (NCBI): domain Eukaryota; kingdom Viridiplantae; phylum Streptophyta; class Magnoliopsida; order Cucurbitales; family Cucurbitaceae; genus Cucurbita; species Cucurbita maxima. The sequence goes on from NW_019272182.1 coordinate 64,926, forward strand.
CATTTCTCTTCAAACTTCTAAATAACGAAGATTCTAGAGCTCTCAATGTTGGTTTAAGCTCCTCCTATAAAGTCTGAAGTAGGAGCAACAATCTGGAATACGAATCGAGAAAGGTCGATCCCCCGATCGAATGCAATAACCATTTAGATTATGGGTCTCCTACTCTCAGATTTCTTCCAAATTCGAGAGCAATCCTCCATCATTTCTCTTCAAACTTATTCCTACAGTTTCTCAACAAGATTACCCACAAGTTGTATGAAGGAATAGAGTGCTGAAAGTACCCAGAAGTCATTCCCCCAATTCAATCTACCATTGAAGAACTTCAATCGAAACTTGAAAATCCAATCCGAGGATACATGATGACTCATCGAGCAAGAATGATTCCAATTAGTTTCTGCACATCCAATGAATGCTTCCATAGAAGACCACAAAGAAAAATAACCTCGAGAGCGTGCCGAATTGAAGGAAATAGGTTTCGAAATTAAATTGGGGATAAGAGTCGAATTTCTATCTATGATCTCTTTTCCTTCAAATTAAGGATTCCTCTAGCTACAGAGGAAGAAATTGAGTAAACTTGATGAATGAATCGAGTGCTGAAACGTTGTAGAACCAGCTACTGACGAGATTGAAAATCTGGCGTTTAGAGTGAGTTGCATACCGATAACGATTTCTGGAAATTAAGGTCCTACACTTAAAGACGTTCCTCCAATCCAATTTCTTTAGCCTGAAGAAAGGATATGGAAGTGGTTCAATGAAGAAATAGGGCCTTGAAACCCCTAGAATCGGCTACCCAATAAGAAATCATTTGTTTTATCTCTAGCGATAAATCAGATTTTGGATGAACTTTGGAAGCGAATATCTTAGGCTACGATCCACAAGAAGGTATCAAATAAATCCCTAGCCCTTTCTTGTAACATCCATCTTTAAGTTTCACGAAGAAATCGAGGAGAAAAACGCTATAAATGTGGCTGTACAGGCCGAGTTTCAGATGGTGGCGAGGCGAAAAATGCGCATCTTCTACCTGTTCAGAGGAAGAAAACGATGATACGGCCAGTTCAACTGAACTGTCCAAGTCAACTCAAAATTTGATCTTTTCTCTGGTTTTCTCAATTTTAACCCCATTTTAGACCGATTGTCAAGAAAAACATTATGGTTTCATAAACTAGATACAATAAGGAGTATGTGGAAGGAAATTTGAAGTAATTCAGATACTTGAAGCTCAAGAATGGAGGTCCCAAACGTTGACGACAAGGTAAGTAGCCCCCTTGGACTCTTTATTAAGAAATACCTGTAGAATTCATTTGGATTTTCATATGAACCCTAAACCAAGTATGAATTAAGGATATATGAAAGAAAAACCCAAAGAACCGTGAGTTAAGACCCTGAACCGATCAAATAGTTCTAGATTTAAGTAACATCAAAATAACCTACTATATGAGCTCCGCTGCCTATCATATTTTAATACTGAGCATATTATAGCATGTTGAGGTTAGATATGAAATTTGGTGGTCATTGGATAAGGATAAGTAGGTAAACCAAGAAACAATGTAAAATTACTATAATGCATGAAATAATAGCTTCCCCACATGTACCCTTGGTCTCTAGTAGATACTATGTGCACAATATCATGGTGGGCTATTCCTAAGACTAAGAACTTATAAATTTGATGCCTCCTTATGCCTCAAAGTAAATTTGTGTTTTCACATCGAATGCTAAGTAACACCCTTTTTAAAAATGTCTTAGGTTGTTGTTACCTTATTCTGGGATTTTACATCAAGGTGATTTCTTAAAGGTCCTATCGGGAGTTGAACCCAGGTTGTTGGATTCAAAGTCCAAAGTGCTAACCACTACACCATAGAACCCCTTGTAAAATTTTGTTTTGGAATGGTTTTCCTATTTTATGTAGATTCCACAAGAAGAGAGATCCTATCACGAGTCAAACTCAAGTTATTGAATTCAAAGTTCTAGAGCTATTTTATCTAACTCGTTGTAATCTTGAGCACCTTTAGAGTGGTTGCAGAAGTAACCCTCCAGTGTTGATTGAAGTTCTTAGAGAACATCAAATTTTATATATTTCTTATAGTTAATTTATATATTGTTGTATATTACAAACAAATTGAAATAATACTTTACATCCCCGTCTTTCTTTCTTCCATGCAAAACTTAACATGAAAACTATATTATTTCAATATTCCTTCGAGAAACAAGGGGTGAAAACTATATTATTCAATCCCTCCATTATTGCTTCTACTTTGCGTGAAAATGCTTCCACTAAATCATGTTACTAACTAGTTGGTTTGGTTCGGTTCAATTCTTGGGACCACTAGATTGAATTGACCTAGCTCAATTAAACTTATGATAATATAAAAATCATAAGTTTCCTAAATTTAACCGCTAATTTTTTGTGTCTAGCTCAAAGAAACTCGGTGGTCTAGTGGAGGACTTTGGAATAAGGTTTGGAATTGGTAATTATTCTTATTTCTTTTCCTTTAGACACTCGTGGTCAGGAGGAAATCGAACAAAGTGTCTTTCTAAAATAAAAGGGCCCAACTAGATGACCTCAACTGGTGACCTCTTGATCTACAGTCAAATGCTCTACCACTAAGCTATGGACCCATTTTGCATGATTTCAACCTTAGTTACCCCTTTAACAGAGTGTCAATCCAAATGTGTAAAAAGTGTCTGTCCAAAATAGAAGGGCTCAACCAAGTTGAAACGGGTGACCGGTCACATTCTCTACCACTGAGCCATTGACCCATTTTGTAGGATTTTAACCTTAGTGACCTCTTAGACATAGTGTCGGTCCAAAAAGTGTAACAAATTTCTATCCAAGACAGAAGGGCCCAACTAGGTTTGAATTGGTGACCTCTTGATCTGCAGTCAAATGCTCTAAAATTAAGCTATAGACTCATTTTGTATGAATTCAACCTTAGTGACCCCTTCTAAAGATTATCGGTCCAAAAGTGACCCTACCGAAAGTCAGTCTCATCCTACAATGTTGAGTTTATGAAGAGCCGGTTGATAGAGATATGGACAAATTGTGTAAGGGCAGATGTCGCGGTCATGATTGGCCAAGGCGTGTTGTCTGTGGCTTCATGTTAGATGTCTCAGCTATTCTTGTAAATGATTTATGATTCATGGTGGCATGCTCATTCCAAACCCCTTTTACTTGCTTTCATCTTAGATATGTCTTTACTATTATTGTTGTGCCAATATGGGGTGTATGATTAGTCTTCAAAATCATATCTACACCCATCATGACTAAAATGTCTCAAAATGTACTATAAGAGACCGTGACTAGTTGTTGTTTGTTCACTTTTAGTTTATAACATTGCTCTATTTGAAATTGTTTTTAACGTATTTCCTCGCTCACGTTTTCTAAAATATTTCTTCTAAACGTGATTTGAGCATACACTGCTATTGTTCGTTCAGTCTAAATTTTGCATGGTTGACTTGTTCATTGGATTAAAACAAATGTCACATAATCATTGTCTCAGTACTGCAAGAGTGCGATTGTGACACTTGTCTTCTGTCCAGTTGTGGGCCGCATCTTTTGACTAGTTACGTGAGTTTGACTTAGAGCATGCGGACTGCGAACAAGGGTTGGGCCACGGAAGATTATTTTTTTAACCACATATGGACTTTGGGCTAGTGAGTCTTAAATT